>NW_015386686.1:275824-300314 GCF_001527695.2 Protobothrops mucrosquamatus
TTAATTTCAGTGTAGAGGCTGCACATCTTTAACTGACTGTATAGCTTTCATTAAAAAAACAATATTTTTAAAAAATAAAACTGATTATAGCATCCATTATAGTGCTCTATAATTTAATGTATACTGTCATGTACAGCCTCTTTTTAAAATTATTATACACTCCAGCACTTAAAAAATTCCTGAATTCTTGAAATGTGAAAGAAGCATTATATCCTACTTGATATTCCACTGGTTCCATTATTTTTCTAGCCAGTTCTATACCTTTTTTTTTTAACTTGAACACTAGGGATAGGCAACTATCCAGTACCTTCCTCTGAATAGCCCAAATCTCATGAGATTGGAAGAGTCATGCAAAGTTTCCTCATTCTCACAAGAATTTGGTCCTGTAGATTTGTTTAGCTTAACTTGGAATTCTGTGAATTTCATTGTAAGACTTGATGGGAAACTGGCTTTTTTAAAATTAATATTTTTTGTAAGAATGCTTCCTGACTCCAAGTATAGACAAAAGGATTTTGGGTAATGAAACATCTGCAAGACAACAATCAAGCTCAGAGAGCACCAAGGAATCATAGGCAAAAGGAATTCTTAAAAAATGAAAAAACTATGAGAAATGTGAGCTGCTATTTTGGAAAGTGTCTCCTCCTGCTCAGAAAAATGACAAGGTAAGTCTGAGAGAGTAGGGGTGTAATTTGTCCAGCCAGGCAGCCAGACTGCTCATGACTATTCTCAACATAAGATTGATAAAACATTCTTTCCCCTTGTGATACCTCCCAAATGTTTTGGGACGACACTTCTCAGAATTCCAGGCTATGTGCTGGATGATTGTTCTGGGACCTTTCCTAACACAGCTGGAGGATGCTAGGATGAGAAAGATGATCCAGTTCTAGGTTCCACTCCTGTTTAGGAATGCAACCAATTATAAAAAATGTTTGTTGATAACTAGGTAAAAAGTCACTACAACTAACACATATATTACAAGGTGCCTTTTTTCCCCCAAAGGACCAAGCATATTATTACTTTTTTATTTTAACACCAGAATCTGTACCTGTTTTTTTGGCTGGTAATCAACTGCATTTATTAAGAACTGGGTTTATCTTAAAGCAATCTTCCTGATTTGGGGGGGGGGGGTGCAGACATTTAGTTACCTGCCAGTGTGGCCCAGAGCTACTATTATTGGACAATGTGTTGCTTGCGGGTGGGGTCTGATCAGCCAAACCTGCTTGGCAAGTCCCCAGGCCTGACTCACGAAAGAGACAGGTGGAGCCCTGCTCTGGCAGCGGCCGTCACACAGAGGCCATCAGTCCTGCACAGAGCCAAGCCCTCGCAGCACCATGGCTCTGAGTGTCAGCATCAAGAGGGTCTTCCAGCTGCCAGGGACTGGGGAGAGGCAGGTGCACATCAGCTTTCGAGGTGCGGAGGACAGGGAGTGGGGGAAGTCTGGGGTGGGTGGAAGGAGTTGCACACAGGGTTTTGGGAAGAGGGAAGACATAATACAATGGCTTAAGATTATGTCCTAGAGAAAGCTAGAATATAGCTCCGTAATATAATTGTTTCCTAATGATAGAGATTTTGTGGGACTTGTATACAACATGGAAAAATACATAAACCTGCCAGTTATTTTTTGTGTGAACATCTGTCCTTCCTTTTAGGAATATGCACACAATTATGTTTGTACTGCCACAAGCAGAACATATTTAGGAATAGCTGCTTAAATCAACAATAACAACAAAATCTTACAGTTGTTTAAAGAGGAACATTTATTAAAATTTAAAGTTTTGAAAACTGTAAGAATACACTTTGTCAGAATACCATCCTATAAAAGGCATGCTATATATTCACCATGATTGGAGGGAGGAAGCATTAGTAAAAGGAAATGCCAAAGAAAAAATAAATTTAAATGATGAAGAATCACAGATAATTAGGGGGGGGGAATCTAAAATCAATTCCTGGATAAACTTTATGGGAGAATTTGAAAACCTTCACACACATTTCTGTCATTTTGGTTGATTCTATTAAAGGCATCACCCCCACTATAGATTTTGATCTTTAAGGAACAGAATCTTCTCTCCTAAGTTCCCTTAGTCAATATATATATCATCTATCTCTTTCAATATCTATCTATTATCTATCTACCTGAAATTTGGAACTTTATCTTAAATTTCACATCCATCTGAAGCTTTGCTTCCAGCAAATATGGAAGCAAACTCCAGAACATGGAATATATATTAAGACTGGGCACAATCATTTGTGTGGGAGTAGGTTCAGTTAAAATCAAGTTTATTTCTGAATAGATTTGTATAGAATTCTACTGCTAAGGACTTAAACTGACAGCATTTGACACTGGAGAGAGAAGAATAAACAATTTTCAAAACAGTATTGGAATTCTGAATTTAATGTAAATAGGTGTTTCCTACAAGACTAATTCTGTAGAAAAAATAAATATAAATGTATAGGTACAATAATCTTACAAGGTTTCTTTAACCTATTTAGATATTTCATATTTTTCACCCCAGATTCTGATCAATATTTTGCAACTCTGGATTATATACTACACAAGCAATTTGCTTTTCAATGGAAATGTCTAATAGCCATTTTGTCAGTAGTTATTTCCTCCTTTTTCATTTAATCCTCCATTGATGGTGAGTCAGTAACTGATAATGGTCTGGTGTTCCACTGCACTGGCATATTTACTAGAGTAAATATTGAGTAAATGTTCTCAATTTTAGCAGCTTTAGTATATATGGACTTCAACTCCCAGATTCCCCCAATCATCCATGCTGACTAAAAAATTCTGACAGTTGAGGTCAGAATTGTCAAGGTTTAGAAACACTGATCTAGAAAATGCTGTAAGTGACTGGTGTGGAATGGCAATTGTCTCCATAATTTTTTGTTCTGTTTCCGTAATCTATAAAACCTCTCAGAAGCCAAATATACATGCATGTTGTTCCCACTGTAGAACTATGCATTTTGAGGTGTCAGATTGCATGAAAACTCGAGAAACATGCAAAAGTTACTACCAAAACTGGTTTAATATAAATTAGGAGTAAATTATTAAATATCCAACTGAAAAATAATATTAGCTATACTTAATGTAATATAAATACTGTAAAATGAACTTAATGTATATGTTGTCTTGACCAGCCATTACTTGTTTTAGAATGTGACCTTAAGCATACTTCATCCTGAATAGTTATGCAGCCCTAGTTTATATCAAGCATACAGTCACTTATCTCATCTCTCAGTGCATCATTTCTCTCTCCATTTTGTTTTTTCCTCTTAAGTTCCTAAGATAATGAATTGGAAAACATGAGACTTTTGTTGATTTCTGTATGTGTATTTTGAACATAACAGATATTGCACAGAGGCACGTTCTATATTCTGCAATGTAGTATAATAGTTTAATTTCCCCAAACTTGAATTTCTTGAAGTGTATTCGGGTTATAATTCCAAAATTCTGAACGTTTTGTTTGAGAGCTACACTATAACAAATTGGAGGCACCAAACTGGGTAAATGAGAGCTAAGTTTATGTCAGGAAAATTCACTTTCAAATGCTCATCGTCCACAATGTTTGCAATACATCTGTAGATGATTCTCCACTGCTCAAATGAATCTCTCTCATGCTGCTGTTAGGGGATAAAAGAGAAAAAGCATACATATTATTTTGGAGTCTATAAATAAAGGCAATGGAATGAAAGAAAAAAATACTACAATCTTCAGATAACTAGTTGCCATGGAGTGGTGGTAGAAATTACGTAAAATCCAACATGAGGGCATCTGTATTTCTCTGTTCTGAGAGCTTAAAGGAAGGTATAACATATATATTATTCTGATAGATTCTATATATCCCTTCCTGCAATGATTGAACATGAGGACCTGGATAGCTCCTAAAGCCAACACGCTGCACTGTGCAATCTCCAAAGTGCATTTGAGTCCCATTGGATAACATTTGGCTATAAAAAAAATCCAGATTTTTGAATATGGCTTTCTTTTAAGGATACATGGTACGCTCCTTCAAAGAAAATTCATACCCAGTGTTTCGTATGTTTGACTAAGTTTGTATTCCTCCCCTCCAAGGATTTACCCAGAAAACAAAGAAGATACGCTGTGGCCAGGAAGCAATCTTTGGAGAGGTAAGGAAGTATCACACTCAACAGGAAGACTTAATTTTGAATCATAGTAAGTTCGTTGGTGTGCGTGGGAAGAATATCTTTGCATTACACTGCCCAGGTTTCTCTAGAGTAGGAAGTACTACAATCTGGTGAAAGCAGGGTTGTATTATTAACTGAAAAATCAAAAACTGTTGAAAAAGAGTTTGTTAAACTATGTTCTTGCATAATTTCTCAATTATTGTAAGTCAGTATAGTTCAAAGACCATGCTGTAGCTTCAGTGAATCTGAAGTACACCAGACTGGGAAAAGTAGTGATCACTGAATACAGATAAATACTACAAACTATGTCTCATTGTGGGCGAATACAGCTTATGATCTTGCAACTTGATGTTGAATTACAAATCTCAAAAACTCTTGGCAGCATGATGATGGTGGGGGTTGATGGGTGTTCCATCAGCATCTGGAAAACCTAAATATCCACAATCCAATGTGAGGTTGCCTCAAAATTCTGTAATTAGAAAGATAAATGAATTGTATTATGACATAAACTCCCACATTTTCTGTCATCTGTTGAGATTGGACATGAACAGATGGAAAGGGGACTTTTCAGAAGCCTTGGGTATTAATTTTGGCATTATTTCATGTTTTAGCTCTTTCGCTGGCCACATTATGGAAAGTTCATTATGGAAGAAATGTTGATAATTAAAGTTTACAACTGCAGTAAAGTATTCAGTAACAGGTAGGTTCCTAACTCCCTGGGAAAATCTTTCTGCTACATTTCATTTTACAGTCGCTTGAACCTGAATCATTCATTCATGCTATACCAAAAATACATCCCATTTTTTAGTAGATACACTTTTCCCTGTTGTATCTCTGAGAGATCAGTCAAGTAATTGTAAAATAACCAATTGCTCGAGTTTCTCCCATTTAATGTTTTTATGCTTGACTTTTCTTCTTCCAGATGACATTTTCCAGTGCACGACATAAAAAGTTATGTTTTTAAGGATTTGTTATGTATAAAAGAGAAAGAAAGGACTACTACTATTTCAACATAATCTGTGTTTACATATCTTGCTACCCCATAATAAGATTTGCTTGGTTCAAACCAGATCGAAAGAGAAAGATGGGAGAGAGCCAAGAGTTTGGAGGAAGGGTTGGGCAGAAGCAGAAGGCTTAATTGCTTTGGTTCTGATAGAAATACCTTCATGGTCTCTTGTCTGATATAGTCACAGCACATAATTGCTCTCTGAAACCCAAGGGCAGCTTTCTTGCTTTAGCTAAGTGCACAACAAGCAGCTGATGATTTATTTTTATGTAACATGTTCCTGAATCTACTAGAACACCATTATATGCTTACAATTCTGTCTGTTAAGCTTTTTTTGCCTTTTATCTTGGTTTTCTTTTTGTAGATTACTTGGCACCTTAATTATCAGCCTTCAGCAGTTGGTAATGTCTGGACGACTGAACATCAGAGAGGCTCTTGTTGACAAAAACCATAGCATTACTGGGGTAAGTAATTTGATTAATATTATAGCATTTAAAATGCACAGTGATATGACACAAGCATCTCAAATCGGCCTTTTGACACACAGCACACTACCACAGAAACATTTCAGTAACTTTCTGTTGCTGAACATATCCGCAGTCATCACACAATAATTCATTGCCAACTCCAGTTCCTGGCCATCCTTAGAAACCCCCCCCCTCCCTCCCTCCCCAGGCTTCAGGTTGCATGAAATATACTTTTCAACATATTTTTTCTGTCTTGTGGGCACTCCTCTCTCCATGTTGAAGTCTGGCCAGGCAGAATCTACCTGGACTAGAAGATAAAAAGGAGCTTAAGGCACAAAGAGCCTGACATGTGGTGGCCAGCAACTTAGATTAAACCTGGAAGCCTTCGGACAGTCACTGCAGTTCCCAGGAGTTGTTTTGTTGAATTGTTGAAGAATGTTTAAGAATTGTAAGCCATCCAGAATCACTTGGCTGACTAGGGTGATTATAGAAATTGAATAAACAAACAAACAAACAAACAATAAATAAATAAATAAATAAATAAATAAATAAATAAATAAATAAATAAAACAGAGCTGAAAAACAGAGCTAAAAAGTTAAAACTTACAAGTAAAACTAAATCAGACTAAAAATTCAGAGCTAATTGGTTAACAAAACAGCAGAAATATCCTTAGATCACCAGCCATTCCCAGGCCTGCATCATACTTTTAGACTCCCCCATGCTAACTGACAAAGTCAGTTCCTAAAACTTCCAGCATGGGGTAATAGTTAACATATTTTACATGCATGCTGATATTATACAATCATGCAACTTTTGAGGCAGAGTCTAAATAAATAACGCAAACAAAGTGAGATTAACAATTAAAGGGAGTTGGAATTAGAATGAGATATGGTGTAATTAAATGGTTCAAAATTGAGAAAGGCATGTGCCAAAGTTGTATACTACCATCCTATTTATCTTATATGCAAAATATATCATGTGGAACGCTGGGTTAAAAGAAATAAAAATTGCATCTCAGATGTGCTAATTATATTACTTTGATGGCTGAGAGTGTGAAAGCTTTGAGTAATTACTTGGTTGAAAGAAACATGTTGAAATCCGGTCTGCTGTACAATATTAAAACAAACAAACAAACAAACAAATAAAGATTATGTCAATAAGCAAAAAAGAATTTGAAGTGAAGTTGAGTGAAGAAAAATAAATGTCCTTAAATTGTGGGTATTGGAGACAATTAATGATAATATTTTGGACTGCAAAGAAGAACACATAATTCATACAAGATTAAATAAACCTAAATTATTCATCAGAAGCATTAATAATAAAGCTTAAAGTTTAAAATTTAAAGTTTTGAACACATAATATTAAGACAAGAATTACTGGAACCTGGGAAAAATCAAATACAATTGAAAAAGAGGGCAACAAAATGCAAAGATAGCTAGATGACACAAGCATGGGCTTAGAAGAATTTAAAGAACTTCACAGATAATCTTGGTGAAATTCATTAAGTTACAAAGAGAGGTGGCTAAATAATTAAATATTTGGTAATTGTTTCAGAACTCAGTTTTACCACTCAAAGATTCCCTTAGCTAGCTAGCAAGCAGGAGACTGCTTTTGCACATTATTAGACAAATTCATGCAGTCCAGTAGCTGGGCAGTAGCTATGGGTGGGTCTTTTTTGTAGGGAAATGTCCTTGTTTAAATATTTGGGAGTTATAATAGTTTAGTCTTAAGTTTTACTTTTCTTCTGTAGATATATATTGAATTGGATTTGAGATATCAACCTCCGGATGGTGCTGCAGGGACATGGGTTGAGGAAGATTTTGTCTACCAGATGAAAGACAGGTACTGGAATCTGTACTAAGACACAATATATTCATTTTTAATATTCTAAATAATAATAGTATTGTTTTTTTAAACTAAAAAAATCTGTCCCGCATCTAAATAGCTTTCTAATCAGAAAGTCATAGAACACTGCTGAAATTAAGATATAGTCCCACAGTCTGATAAAGGAAGTGTGACAAATAAAAAATAAGAGACTTGTTACTGGCAAATCCAACCAGATATAACAATTGCCACATAGCTTTCAAGATGGATCCAGGTGTATTTGCAAATAGCACAAAACTCAGGTCAATCTTGGATGTGTTTTAAACTAGACTGAGTGAACTGGGAGATGTAAAATTACAGCTGACTACTATATAGAACTTTAATTCCCAAACTGGATGATTTGTAGGGGAAAGGTTTTTTTAAAAGTTATATTAGTAATGAATTTCAACAGCCAACATCTGTTTGCTTTGCATTACTCATGTTTTATTTTCCTTTATTACAGCTCTGAGATTATAATTCGCAACCCAGGATTTGAAGATTTAGAGTAAGTAGCATATTCTATATAGATGCTACTAGTCTGATACTGTATATTGCTGCTGCAATAAATGTATGGAAGTGTATACAATCCATGTGATGGTGCAATATTTCAAGTTGTGTCCCCCCCCCTTTTTTTGTGCTTTTGAGTAACTTTTGCCTCCTTAGCAAGCTTTTTGGAAATGATTTGTTGAGCACAAATTAACTGGCCCAAGGTCATGCCGCTAGCTTTGTGGTTAAGGTGAGACTAGAATTCATGGTCTTCTGTTTCTCACCTGGTGCCTTAAATGGTACACCAAACTGCCTCTCAAATTGTAGTGCTGCATACATGTAATATTAGTCGGCTTTGTACTCATATTTCAAGTAAATCTCAGTGATCAACTCAGTAGTGCTTATGATTTACAAAATACAGGATAGTGTGGGGCGGTAATGGTGGAGGCTTTCCATATAAAGCAACTGAGTGAGGTCATCTAATGGTAAGTGTGATACTCAGCTTTATATCTCTACCCCTGATTGACCAATAGGCTTCAACTCAACCTTAGCAAGATTGAGTGGCTTTGGATATTAAGGTCCTCTGCTACTGGGGGCTGTCTAGCTTTAGTTCTTCATGAGCTGGTACAAACTCAAACAGAACTAATGGCCAATTTGGAAGTCCTCCTGGACTTGCAGTTCTTGTGGCAGCCACGGCTAGGACAGCCTTGGCACAACTTTGTGTTGTGCATCAACTGCACTCTTTCCTGGACTGGGATGGCACTCATGCCTTGTTCACCTCCTTTCAGTACTCCTACAATGTCTTTAGAATTTAATCTAGTTCACTGAAATCAAAGTTTCAGAGACAATTATGTGCATTATTATTACTTAGTAAAGAATTAAATGTGCTGTTTTCCTAAGTAAGTGATTCATCTTATAAAGATTAAACCAGTAGTAATAGTAGAAATAGCACTAATAAAAATACAGTAACAAGGGAGTAAAGGAGAACGGTATGTAATGTTCTTCATTTCAAATTGTATACATTGCCTCTGGAGATAAAAGAATTATGATGAGCATGCCAGCCTTGTAATTCTTAACTTCTGGTGTGGCTATAGGGTGGCTGATGCAAAACGAGCCGCTGACCTGGATAGGAAGGCTGCAGTGCTGGGCAGGAAGCTTGTCAAAGGTCTGGAGATGGATGATGAGGAAGACGATTACTATGATGTATCTGATATGGAGTTCTCTGGGATTGTCTTCAGCTCTGTAAAGAGGTACTTTTCAACCATGAGTAGGTAGTGCTTCAATTTCTTCTCAGAAGAAAAAAGACTTCAACCTGATACATTCCAGATAAACTGCAATATCAAGAATCCTAAAGCTGCTCTAACTGTGGTGCAAAGATTTCTTTATTTCTTATTCCATCTTCCATCCAGGAGTTCAAGAGATGGTACATATAGCAGTAGCAATAACATTTAGACTTATATACCGCTCTATAGTGCTTTACTGCCATCTGTTAAAAGTTGTCTTCTCTGCAGACATTGTACATTAAAGGAAGTGCTTGGTAGGTGATTGCCTACCAGAGGATGTCATGGGGGCGGATAGGTAAACAAAATTAAGAGAAACCAACACTTGGTTTTCATAGCTTCTCCCACATTAAATCTGTCAGGAGAGCCCTGCTCCTTGGCCTCATTATTGGGGCAGAAGACTCATCAGCAATGATACCAATTCAACAGTATGTGGTTAGACAATTCTGCCTCCCTTAGGGCTGGAGGAAAGCTCTGGAAGACAGCTAGCATGTTTAGCCCAAAGGTGGCTAGAGGGTACCAGAAAGGGGAAGGCTAATACTTAGCCAAACATTCCTTTCCAAAATAGCATGTGTGCATCATTTGGGTTTATTATTAGCATTTATATCTGTGCAATACTAAAACTCTTGTGTCTGTTCTTAACCTTCAATTGGGCAAAATTGGAAGGTGTATGACAACAATTATTGAACCAAAGTAACTTAAATGGAGTAACTTACAAAATGATGGGACCCATGACTTCCATGGGAATGAAATTTTGGGAGGTTGTGTCTGCTTCACTGCCACTACACCTTCTGCCTGCTCTTCCCAGAAACCTACCCTCTTTTCTGCCTCCCTCTGGCCTCCTGCACCCAACAAACCAATAGCAAGGTCTGGCAGGCAAGTGGCAATAGACTGCTTTGGAACCAAGGTGAAATCCCTTAATGGCAATGGGCAGCAAGGAAAGGATGAGGGAGCCACTTGGATGTGTCCTTGTAAAATAGGCCTGGATGGGGGGTACTGGAGGTCAACAGGTGAGGCTTCTTCCTCCCTAGAGCCGGTGGGCCCTTGGGGACATACAAGGATGGGGAGTAGAGGTGCAATTTTCTTTGCCATCCATGGTTCTCCTTGTTCCCTTTCTCCTTAGCAAAGTGGCAGACAGTTTTGTGGATCAGCCAATGAGAATGATTTCTGATCTTCCCTTCTTTGCCTGCCTGTAATCATTCTTTTTTTCTGTTTAGGAATGGAAATATCCCTGAAAGGATGACCCAATGGGTCACAGTTTGTCTACTACTTCCTTATTTTTTTCTTTGGCCAAAGTTATGATTGTTCAAACATTTGCTACAAATATTCTGCTTGCTATTTGTAAATTAGCATTAGCATTAACTAGCAGTACCTGACAGAACTTATTTTAAAAATGTTTTATTTTAAGATGTTCATGATCTGAACAATTATATATACATGTCACAATACTAGTAATTTCAACATTAATAAAACAAAACAAAACAAAAAATTAAGGAGAGAGGTTTGGAAAATTGTTAACCAACAACATGTAGTGACAATCTGTTGCTGCAGATCAGGTATAAAGGTGCCTTTTCAGTATTCAGAAAAATAGTCACAAGTAATCATGCCATTATCACAAGCAGAAATGCAGTAGATATATTTATTTACTTACTTAGACTTGTATGTTGCTAAAATCCCTGAAGTTTCAAAACAGTTTTCAACATTCTTTCCAGCATAAGGATTTTTTTATTTAGTATGTGCATATATCTAAGCGCAGTACAGTGGTACCTTGGTGCTCCCCATTAATTGATTTCAAGAGGCTTGATGAGTACCAAAAACGATGAATACCAAACAAATTTTTCCCATAGAGAATAATGTAATGAGTCACAAGGCAGCTGACACTGACAAATTCTAGCTTGTGCGTTGAGTACCAAATGATGATTACTGGAACAATTTTTTTGCGCCAAAATGCTTTGAGTACCAACTTTGATGAGTTTCAAAGCAATTGAGTACCGAAGTACCATTGTACACATGAAACTAAAACATCAGTAACACCTAAAGCAATTTCTATTTAGTTGATTACACCAACATACATTATCCCCATGTTTACCATTACAATAATCCTATAAAATTAATCTGCTCTGGGCAGATTACTCAATGAGCTTGTGTTTGAACAAAACTAAACTCATGGTTTTAGCTACTAGAATGCAGTGTTTTGACACATCATGTAGTTTGAATGTAATAGCACTGTTACATATATTAATGGAAATGTAAAATTAAATTTAAATACCATCTTTTTTTTCAAAGTAAAAGCATCTGATTACATTTAAAATTAAATGTTGATTACTGTCATTATCCTGATGAAACAAATAAATAAATGTGTTTTGAGCATAATTAATGAAATTAATTTAGTTCTTCAACAGACTTTCACAAGCTGTAATATTAGGGAAATGTCTGCATTTATAGATTTGAGTATGTAGCTATTTATTCATTATTTTTATCTTTTTATTCCAATGCACTCTGCATTCCAAAACAAAAATAACAGTTCAAATAAAATGACAGATAAGATAGTAATTAATGTTGGATGTTTCATTTTAGCCGTTCTAGGGTTTTCTCCAAGTGGGATCACTATGCATCTCCTAGACCACAGAACTTCCAGGTAATGTATTTGCCACTTTTACTGTGAATTTTGAATTTCTAGCCATTTTGAACCAGTGGGGTGCATTTGAAATTATGAGAGGAAGCTCTGGCATTCACATAAAATGGCTATCTTGGATGGAAGTGTCCCTACTTCACAATAGTTGCTCTGATGGGCACAGCAGGTTATAAATAACCCAGTTACCAGAAGGCAAATTTGAGAAGTTGCTTCTTGCTCTTCCTGTAGTCCTCAATGATGTCCCTTGTTAGCCCAGTTTATCTTGTCTTTTTTTTCCGCCAAGTAAGTAGACATGTAAAGAATGCACAGGGCTGTTTTTTACGAAAGAAGATTGTGCAATCTAGAGCCATGCTTGTCAATAAAGACGACACTAGAGCTTAGTGGTATTTTTGTTTTATTTATTGAATATAGCATTTTTTATTGAAGAATTAAAATCAGGGGGACAGAAAGCCTGACAGACACATATGAATAGTTGACCTCTTGGAATCTCTGCCAATAAATCATTCAAAAGAATGCTCTATAACTCATATTTCTTACCTGATTTTGAAAACCATGTATTTGTTTATAACTTCCATTAATGATTGAGCAATCATTCCAGCAAATCTGAAAGTAAAAGGAAACATTGATTGATTTTTACAAATCAACAAGTAGTTAATTTAATTCCTCTCACTTTATACTGATATATCTAGACTGATTCTAGGAAATATATTGTCTCCCTAGATTGGCATCAACATAATTGAAGCTCAGAAGTTGGTTGGAGTTAATATTGACCCTTTTGTGGTAGTGAAAATTGGAGGTGAGAAAAGACACACAGCAACACAGAAATCCACCAACTGTCCTTTTTACAATGAGGTATGCAACTAGAAAAAAGTGTACATAATTCTATTCTCAGACTTGTCAATCTAATGCATGTGAGCACAGTTATATAGCCAACTGCTTACCACAAGCTTGTTTTAGCTTTAGAGTTCATTTTTGATACAGTTCTTTAACATATTATGAAACTTACCAGATTGACATGAAAACCATGTACAAATTGTTCTATGTATTGTAGTCAGATGTACTTGTGTTATTATGTAACTTAAGTACTTGTGTTATTAAGCTATTTGAAGACACAGTAGATTAATAAATAAAATTATAGTTTATCATAGTATATGAGGCAACTATCTTGTGTACATGAGCGATATATAGAATTATAAAGTTTGAAGGACTGTTAGGCCAGGGCTCCTCAATCTTTTCTTGCTCATAATCCTCTTCTGACCTTCATTTACCTCTTTGATCTCCCTGTTGAAAAAATGTGTTTTACCATATGCACTGTTTATTAATCTATCAGATAATATAACTATAACTAAGATAATAGATAGATAGATAGATAGATAGATAGATAGATAGATAGATAGATAGATAGATAGATAGATAGATAGGTAGATAGGTAGATAGGTAGACTATATATAAAAGTTATAATAGCTAACAAAACAATTCCCTGCAAACATATTTGTGTAGTAGCACAGAAAATTCTTAGAGACATGAAATGCAGTAGCGTAAGACTTCCTAGAAATAAGGCAGCCCCCCCCCGAAGAGCCATATTACTCCACTGAAAACTGCTGATTTAAACCATTAAATCTCAACTCAACTCCTTGCTTGATTCAGGAACCCTATTTAAAATATTCCTGAGAGATGGCAAAGGAAGAACTGTTTGAACACATCTGATAAACAAGAGTACCTAATCTATTTCAGAAATAAATTCCAATCTCCAAGGACTCTTACTTTTAGGCAGGTTTCCTAACAATTAGTCAGAGTCTGTTTTCATCTAAAAGCACATTCTATACCCTGGGATGATCTGCAGTATCTTTTGGCCTTGTTAAATATATAAATTAATCTTCAAGCCCTATAGAAAAGGATTTTCCATTTAGAAATATTGGGACCTGTAAGGAAGCTCTTTTCTTACATAGCTTCTTGTTGAAAATATTCTCCATAGTATTATATATGATGCTTGGCATAAGGTAGAACTTAATTTTTACACGAAATGTAATATTTATATTTTTTCCTTTTTCTTCCAGTATTTTACTTTTGATTTTCATGAACCAAGAGATATTCTATTCCACAGACTGATAGAGATTTCTGTAAGTATACTAGCTACTAGATATGGGGTAGAAGCGAGATGAGGGTAGATGACCAATGGCCTTACATCATATCATGAAGTGAGCAATAAAGTAAAAATACAGTTTCTCATTTATTCTTCTAAAGTTGCAGCTGTTCTTTGTCACAGATCTATGAGAGCTAATCATATCATATTTTATCACATTGGCAGCCATTAGAGATGTATAACCTTTACTTTGTGCGTTTCTCTTACAAGAAATGTATTATTATTCAGATGTTTGACATTCTAGTTTATAAACTAATTCAATTAAACATGCAATTATGAAAAGAAATACTTGGCAAGTGATGTTACTGAGAAAAAGAACTTTGACTTATTGTCTTGTAGAAACTAATTTGTGAAACTTGTTTCAGTTTTATTAATACCATTTAACTGGGCTATAATTGCTACTTGTTTTAAACCCAGTTATCAGCTGTTCAGTATCCTCCCCATTCTCAAGCCAAATGCTAGGCTTTTCTTGGCAATAGTTGGCTTCTGTAGCACATATGGCTTATCTGCCATATGACTTAGAACTGAGAAATACCTTTATATTCATGTACAGGTCTTCCATTCAAAGAAGATTCCCTTCCTGGGCACTCTCATAGGCACTTTCAAGATAGATCTTGAGACTGTATACAATCAGCCAGGTACTGTACCATGAGGCTGCTATCATGCTAAAAGTTGCTTCTTAGTTCTCTTTTGCCGTTGCTTTGAATTACCTGCTTTGAGTCCATAACGCAGAGTCAAACTTGCAACGTCACGTGACATGTCGTGATGTATCGCAGCTTTTTTGGCATTGCCGGCAATGGGGTAGGCACGGTTTCGCTATGATGCATCTGGCCCACGGGCCGGCAGTTTGACACCCTTGTCATAACGTGTTCTAGCCTTTCATTGTGGGTTGATCAAAAATTAATCAATCTGTTTGAAATGGATTTGTTTGTGATAAGTATCATTCACTTCCAACAATGTCTAAAAATGAAAATTAAAAATGAGTTCTCCCAGTACTTGGTCCCTTCAAGAAGGTCCATGATCAAGATTCTTAGCTGAGAAAAATTGAATTGGGTCATTAAATCTGGCCAATATTTTCAGGGCTGGTTAAAGACTTTTTGCTGTATGACGTTGATCAAATCATGTTTGTGAAATTTACCCAGCTGGCACTAAAATATATTAGCAATTAATTTGTTTCCCTTTCACATCCTGCCCATATCCTGATCACTTGGTACTGCACATTGCCTAATTGTTTATCTTCTAAAATCTGATGTCATTTGAGATTAGTACTCCCAAAGTTTTTCAATATATTAGATCAATGCCAGGTTGGGATTGGAGCCATATGATGCTCATGGCAATCTTTCAGTAAAAGTTTATGTGTTCTGTGTTATAGCTTTCTTTATAAGCAATCTGAAGAGCTCTGCTAATTTCTGGGAAGGAATAACTGACCTATGCTTGCTAAGTATTATGTCAATCCATCAATTTTAGTTTTCTTCTGGGTCCTTTGTTCAAGACACTGATAGTCTAGATTTAGAATTTGTAGGCATTATGGTTTGTTTATATATTTATATGAATTATGTGGCCACCCATCCCATACTAGTAGCTCTGGGTAGTGTATAAGGATTAAAAACACAAAATCACGCAACATATAACCAATCAGGCAGTCAAGGATAAACAATAACCCCAGTCATAAAAAAGTACATCAACAAAAGAAGAGCTCATCTAACCTTCTGACTCAAACTCCTAATAATCTAAATTAGATCCAGAGAAATTGTGATTCAATTGTTTTCTCTTTATGCATTTAGACCATAGGTTCTACCAGAAGTGGGCTGTGATTAATGACCCAAAGGACACCAGAGCAGGAATAAAAGGCTTTGTAAAGTGCAACATTTCTGTCATGGCTCGGGGGGATGTAATGGGTTCCTTTCCCACCTCATCCAGCAGTCAGAATGAAGACATTGAAAAGTAAGTCTGTGGTGGTGAAAGGTGTATAGAATGTTGTCTTATGAAGTTAGTAGTAAGAGGACAGTTTTCTTACTCTTATAGATAAAGAAAAGATCCAGAAGTGCAGTGCTTAATCACAAACTTGGGAAGTTTGCTTTATTTATAAATTCTATTGTTTAGCACAGGAAAGAACTTGAGCATTCAAACAGAGTGAGTTTCAGGTTTCCTCTTTCTTTCTCCCTCTAAAATTGTTGTCTGTCCTCTTTTACTTTTGGGATCTTCTCCTTGTCCCACTATCAGTACAGGCCACCCATCATTTCCCGAGTGCAAGAATAGATAATGTCATCTTCTGCTTACTCCAAGTCCATATTTTGAAGCTCCATGTCAAAACTGGTTTTATGTCTTAAACTATTTTAAGCCTTTCTGAACCAGGCAAAGGATCCAA
Organism: Protobothrops mucrosquamatus; assembly: GCF_001527695.2. Classification (NCBI taxonomy): domain Eukaryota; kingdom Metazoa; phylum Chordata; class Lepidosauria; order Squamata; family Viperidae; genus Protobothrops; species Protobothrops mucrosquamatus. Next base: position 292,223 of record NW_015386686.1, read on the forward strand.
AATACTATAAACGCTGTAAAGCTACTTTGCTTTAATAAAGAATAGAACAATCCTTAAAAAAAGGGGGGGGGAGAGACATTGAGACACTTGCCTACACAAGGCTAGTAAACAAAGTTTGTCTTCTCTGCATGGATGGGGAAGGCAAGAAGTAGGAAGAATAACCAATCGGGTTCTGCAGTAGCCATATTTTGGACTGGGCACCAACCCACTGCAGATTAGACTTAAATCTTTAAGCTCAGCTTCAGCAATAGTTGGAAACAGTAAGAAAGACAGTTCAGTCTGGCTGCAGTGTGGACTTCTCAGTTTCTCTCCTCATTCTAATCCAAGGAATGATGATACAGTTGCCTCCTTTTCTGAAAAGGGAGTTATGATTGTATTATATTAAAAATAATCAGGCATATGTTGCTTGCAAAAAAATATATTTTGAGAGGCCCCAAGTTTGTTTTTTGTTGAGTTCATGGACATTCATGTTATTTTCATGGAATGATGTAGAATTTTTTTTCTTCTAGAATGTGTTTCTTTGGGGATTTTTTTTTAACTTGCTGGTCCAGTTTCAAACTCTGTTATTTTTTGGTAGTCTCTCATCCAAGTACTAACCGAGTCTAACCTTGTTTAGCAACTAGGCAAAGGTGGCTGTGTACCTTGCTGTGTAGCAAGATACGTTTGTTGGTTAATTGAAAAGCAGATAATGAGGGAATGAACTGTTGTTCTGATTTTATTCTCCAGAATTTGTATCCTTAGTTAATCAAAGGATTATCCCTCCTAATTGATCAAATATCTTCTTTTCAGGAACTTATTGCTTCCTAAAAAAGTTCCAGCTGAGAGACCCTGGGCCAAATTCTGCATCAAAATATACAAGGCAGATGGTTTGCCCAGTATGAGTGCAGGAATCATGGGTGGCTTTTCAAAAATCATGAGTGAGAAGAAAGTCTTCATTGATCCTTATGTGCAGATTTCTTTTTCTGGACAGCAGGTAATTCTTTTTTTTTCTGCATATTTTATTATTAAAAGATTCATGAAATAGACCGATCCATTCAACTTTAGTGCTGAGCTTTTTGAATAGGTCACATAGAACTTAAGAACAGATCATTAAGACCTTAGGAAACAATATGACCCACTCAGGATTCCTCTAATTGCTGGTTGTGGAATAAATTCCAAAGCTTCCCTAATGTATGCTTAGGCAATTTCCCCTAATGCCTCATTTTGTTGCAGCCTCTTAGTCTTACAATATGCAATTAATACAATCCCAATGTAGGATTTGCTGACAGTGTAACAGGGGACGTAAGGCTTTTCCTACTACTGAGTTAAAAAGTTATCTGTCCTTATCTGAGAGCAGTGTGGTGGCTCAGTGGTTAAGACATTGGACTTCTAAGTGGGAAAGCTAACAGCCCAATTTCAAGACCTGACCATCAACATGATTGGATGAGCTCCCGTCCTTGCACTAGCTCCTGCCAACCTAGCAGTTTGAAAGCATGCAACTGCGAGCAGATAAATAGGTATCACTTCAGTGGGAAGGTAACAGTGCTCCGTGATGTCATGCTGTTCACATGATTGCAGAAATGTCTTCAGCCAGCACTGGCTCAATGGCCTTGAAACTGAGATGAGTACCACCCCCTACAGTCAGCAACAAGTAGCAGAGTAAAATCCACAGTGACTCCTTTACCTTTACTTTACTTTACCTCATCTGAGTTAGGCAAAAATGTTGTTCCCATTGTCAATTCCTATACTGCCTCTAATGCCTCCATTCCAACCACTGCCAGTCAATGACTTATAATGGATTACAAAGCAAGGCAACTTAATGAAAACAAGAGGAATAATAAGCATAATTATGGTTGATTGTGCTATATAGTAATTAGATGCATATAGGGACATAAACACAGTGCAAGACTCTTTAAGAAAAAATGTTTTTCAGATGTGAAGCCCTAAACTTAAATTTACAAGAATCTAGACATGGCCATAGAACAATTCCCCTTTAAGGAAAGGTGACAACGTTTGGAGCAAATTGTTTGTTTAAAAGATGGGTAAATGGGGCATTTATCCTAGATGGGAATTCAGGGAGTTGCAATCTCAAGACATCTGAATGAGGTCAAGGAATGGAAAGGCTAATCTGAACAATTCCATGCTCCCTCACTCTTCTAATATTGTTTTATCATCAACTGTGATCTTTGGTTCTATTCTTATAATGTTCTTTCATTTAGGGAGAAACATCAGTTGAAAGTAGCACTATAGAACCAATTTGGAATGAACAAATAACATTCATTGAAATGTTTCCACCTCTTGTTCGAAAAATAAAAGTCCAGCTACTGGATGATGCAAACATTGGAGATGTTGCCCTTGCTACACATTTCATTGATCTGCAACAAATATCTGACCCTGGGAGAAATGGTGAGTTTGTCAGAGACATTGCCTTATATCAGACCATAGCTCTATCTAGCACTTTGTTATCAGAACTGCTGCTTTAGCTGATTGGAAGTCTCTCCGAGGTATCAGGCAAGATTCTTTCCAGCCTTAACCCAGGAGAAGTCAAGGATAGAAGCAGCAAACATTTAGCTTGGAAAGCAGAGATTTTTCTATTGAGCTACAGCTCCTTAGAACATCCTAGCTGATAGATGATGGTCTTTACCTTTTGTCTATTACCCTGTTTATCTATTTAATTTAATTAAAAATTAATTATAAAATTAATTTATACATTAATTTATACATTTACAAAAAAGCAATGATTTGTGTCAATACCAAGTGTTATAGCCATGGCACAAGATGTACAAAATACTCTGTAGGACTGTTTTGACCATATTGTATAGGCTAATTATATATGAAATAGAAGAAAACTTTAAACAAAAGGTTTTACTTAAATGGTTCACAAAAGGGACTCAATGTTTGTCAATAGGAATTCCACAGGGTCATTACCAAGTAAGCTTTATCACTTTTGCACATCAGCTTAACATATTTTTCCGGTGAACGTTTGAGATAGATGCCTAATATAGCCATAAATGGGCAACGGAGGTTTTATAAAAGTTTTATATTACATTTTCTTATTGTATCCTTGATTCAGTATAGTAATATAGCCTGCAAAATTATTGGAAGGATGGGGCATCTTTTCTTCAACTATAATTCAGCTGAGAAATTATTATATACAGTATCTCTGTTTACTAATGTGTGTGGTGAGACATAGCTAGGAAATATATCTACTGGGTGATACCAGGCTGAGGGATATAGCCACAACTAGTCCTCTGAATTTCTGTGTGATAACAGCATGCCAAATATCTCTTTAAGTCCTCAACTTATGACCATAATTGGAACCAGAATTTCCATTGCTAAGTGCCAGTTAAGTGAGTTGTGCCCAATTCTATGACCTTTTTAGCTACAGTTAAGTGAATTGCTATGGTCATTAAATGAATCACATGGTCATTAAGTGAATCTGACTTCCTCCATTGACTTTGCTTGTCGGGAGCTTCATGGGAAGGTTGGAAATGACAATCGTGTGACTCCAGCATCTTCATTATAAATACATGTCAATTGTCAAGCACCTGGGTTTTGATTATTTGAGTTCAGGAATGTTGTGATGGTCATAAGTGCAAGAACCAGTCATAAGTCACTTTTTTCATAATGTTGAATCGTCATTAAGTAAATGGTTATAAGTCAGGGACTATCTGCTTATGAAAGATCACCAAGGAAGCATGACCTATACTTCATTGTCAAAATGGTCCTGTAAACGTGCAAATCTGAACCAAATGCTGGTATATTCAAAAACATATTTTCTTCCCACCAGGCTTTAACCCCACTTTTGGACCAACTTGGATAAATTTATATGGTTCATCCCAGAATTCAACCTTGCGAGATATACACAAAGATCTCAATGAAGGTCTAGGTGAAGGCATCTTCTATCGTGGACGCCTTCTTATGGCCATTACAGTAGAGATTTTCAGTACTATCCAGGCAGCAGAAAAGAAGCCAGCAGAAGTTCTTAAAGGGGCCTTAAGCAAACTCAAGTTGAAGAAGAAGAGCAAAAAGGCCAAAGAGAAGTCCAAAACTTCTGTCAAGGAGCATCATCAAAGCCAGGCTGATATTAGTACCACTGAGGAGGCTGAACAACCAAGTGAAGTGATTGTGGAGGTAGAGGACCTCCATCCTCTCCCAGAGGTGAGTCTCGGTAATCACAGAAATCATAGAAAAGTGAAATTATCTTATATGAAGCCTTCTCTATATTTGGTGTTTAATAAATGATGGCTAAAACATCATTTCCCCCTTTAACACCTACAATATTAAACTTTAAATAGTAAAGAAATGAATACAAATAACTGTAATAAATTTTAAATATTATAAAACATTGTGATCTAAATTAACAAGATAAAATCCTTCTTTAGAGAAAAACATTAGGCAATTTGTAATCTGTCACTGAATCTTTAGAGTGTTCTCTATTTCTTATTCTCCCCTCCTCCTAAGACTTAGGCGTAGTTTTAAAGATGGAGTAATTGTTTAATGACTTGGGCCACTGATCTTTTTTTACTTCAATTTTTTATTTTACTCAGAAGATTAAAGTACAAAATCCAAAACAAAAAAAGTTAACATAGACAAAACTAGACAAGGACATTAAAAAAATGTGAATTAAAAAGGACAAAGAACAACTCCCCTTTTTATCCCCTCTACTTGAATACTATCAAATATTTTGCAACAATAAGATGTTTTTGTAATTTTTTTTTTGTAAAACTCCAGCAAGCGGTTATAAAATAGATCAGAAGTCAACTAGTTGTAAATCTCTGTTTAAAGCTCCAGTGAAGCCTTTTAAAAATAAAAGCTATGCAGTTAGTTTGCACAGCTATGCCCATAAAGAGACTCCTGTCTATCTAATGCTATTTCCTTTCTATGTATAGAGGTGATTTTTTTTTTGATAACATAATGTTTCTAACCTTCAGCTAAGGTCTCTCTATGTGTTACTATGATCAACATCCTGATTTTTTTTTAATAAAAGGAAGAAATTAAAAGTGATTTGAGGTAGTTGAAATTCAACATAGAGAAACTTTGGGATGAAAGGGATTAAAATAATTATCATTGCTTTTCCTGATCAAAGCATCCACTTGCATAAAAGGGAAGGCAAGGTATGAATGAAAAAATGAAATAGGAAGAAAACACCATTTACCTTTTAAACATTCTCAAAGTTATTTTATTTTAAAATCTGGATTATTATCTGTGTTCTACTAATCCCAATATATTTAGACGCAACACATTGTGTATTTACTCCTTTAAGCAAAATTCAGCTTTCAGTTCCCACCCTTTTTAGACAAATATTGATGCAAGTTTATGTTATGCTAGAGTACTGCCAAGACTAAATGCCATCATGTGTGTGTGTGTGTGTGTCTGTAAACACATTAAATTTAAAAATACAGTTTGAATTAATCTGTGAATCAATATTTTCTATTATTATAAAGAACCAAACTGAAAACTTTTTCTTCAGAATGCCCTAGGAGTGAAAGAAGAATTCCTTCTCTTTGCATCATTTTTTGAAGTGACTATGATGGATCCCTCAGTAGGAACCAAACCTGTAAAGTTTGAAATCTCTATAGGTAAGTGACAGAAGCTTCCGTTCTTTTTAATGTAAAACATTTTCTCTTTTTCATCCCTCTGCCATGCATTCTTCTCTTCCATCCTTTACTATAGAGATCTTCAAACTTGGCCCTTTTATGACTTGTGGACTTCAACTCCCAGAATTTCTCAGCCAGCACGCCTGGCTGAGGAATTCTGTGAGCTGAAGTCCACAAGTCATAAAAAGGCCAAGTTTGAAGACCCCTGCTTTACTAGAACTCTACAACTTTGAAACAGCCTGCTCTAAATTGGTGCCCTTCAGATGCATAGGCCCAGAACTGCTGTACTATTACGTTCAGTGAACATGGTCAAAGTCCTTGTCTTCAGGAAATTCAGATTTCACATTTCTTAGGTGGCACCTGCTGGGAAGAGCCTCATATGATATTATTTTTCTATTTAGACTAAGCTCTGTGAGAAAGCTTCCAGTTCTTTTTATTAGTCCATAGCTTTATTTGACTTTAAGAGAGTAAGGTTTTTATTCTTGTTTAGTTTGCAGCTGAGCTGTGGGTTTGTCTAAGTCTAAGAATTAACAACCATAAAATAGCTAAGGAGTTCCTTAGATAATAGTCTCTCACAATTGCTCTTCAAACAGCTGAAAAAATGGAAATATGTTAGTTTTCCTTGTCTGAGTTAGAAAAAAGAGGAAATGCATTATTGGTCTAAATTCAGATCAGATTTGGCTTAAAGATGGCCTTCATCAACCTGATGTATGCTAGGAGAGAGATGAAATGTATCAGTTGATATCCTTAGAACTTGTATAGCTTTTGATACCATGGCTCATGGTATTCTTTTGGAGTGCTTAAACAAAGAGGAAGTTGGTAGCTTCATGCTAATTGAATAAAGATGCTTTTCTAGCCATGTCATATCAAGTGTCCAGGTATCTTCTGCCAAGTCTGAGTGAGGAAATCTGACACAACAGCTTGTAGGACTTAGGCTTAAACTGTCTCCAGGACTTCAATTTCCTAATAGTCTATCTGTGCTCTTAGGTTTTTTACAGAATAACTAGATAATATAATACTAATAGTTATTCTCTTTTCTGAAATAAGGTTTATATTGTTCAACTACTTAGGAATTATTAATTGTTTTACCCAGGGTTTTTAGGTTTTTAAAAAACTAAATGGTTTTAATTTTATATTTTTATAAATGACCTAAACCAGTTTATGGAATTGGAAGCTTATACATTACTTAAATTCATAGAGATAAATGATAGATAGATAGATAGATAGATAGATAGATAGATAGATAGATAGATAGATAGACAGACAGACAGACAGACAGACAGACAGACAGACAGACAGACAGACAGACAGACAGATGAGATAGATAGCAGATATTATGAACAGTAGATTACATGTTATCTTTATGTCCAAATCAAACAAAAATTCTGATATAACTAAACATATTAAATGTGCTACAATAACAAAGAATAAACATGTTTAACTTCAAGGGAACTATGGAAAAACTGAAGAAGTTACTACTAAGATATCTGTGAAAGGTGAGAAGGGAGAAAAGAGTGAAGAAAAACAGCCTTTGCTAGATCCCCTTTCAGATGAAGAGCTGGATGTTGAAGTCATGCCTCCAACTACAGTTTTGCTTGATAAGTCTATGACTGTGAACCAAAGACCAGAACCCACTGAATATGACAGGTAATTTCTCAATAGTTTTATGTCATTTGAATTTCCATATTTTAATTAACTTGTACTATTAATTCCATTTGCAAAGAAACCAAGGTATAAACTTTAGTGCTCATTCATGGCCAGAAAATCTATTTTTAAAATTGAAATTTGCTGTTTCTGTATAGAGTAATTTATATTGCATCTACAAGATACACAACATTTACCTGGTTTTTAGGAGCCAGTTTGAATCTCAGTTCTTGATAGCAGTAAGTTCTTCAATGCTTATAGAAAGCTTATTATATTTATAATCCTATTCCATCAGGAACAATTCACCAGTAAGTTACATTTGAATCTTAGGGCCACTCTCCAATTTTATTTCATGATAGAGGAACTCATTTTCATTTGTCATTTCATTTTCATTTACCATGAGCAAGCAGTTTATAGCTCAGAAGCTGTATAAGGCCTTCAGCAGCAAAAGCCACAGCCCTAGCAATGATTAGCAGGCATGCAAGTTTTCCTGTTGCCATGAATGGTGGAAAAATTAAGCAACCAGGTTCCCACCTGGCAATTAAATGGCAGGGATCAAGTTGTTCATTTCTTACAGCTACTCACAGCAGGAAATGAACAATCTGTAGTGGATCACTGGGAGAAAGAGGACTATGGATTGAGAATGTCAATGTGTATAAGAGAAGTTACGTATGTAGCGCTACCTCCTCAGAGGCCGCCAATGCCCAGGCCCTCCCGGCCATGTCCCCCCTTGTCCAGCCTTGCAGCAATGTTCTTTAGAGATCGATGAGATGTCTTACAACCGGAACTCACGCAGCATTAATGGGTGGCAGGCTCTTCTTGTTGAAGCAGGACTTTCAGGCACGAACTTAACCAGTCACAGTGGTTGA
>NW_015386686.1:300510-365801 GCF_001527695.2 Protobothrops mucrosquamatus
ACCACCCCCCTCCCTTACTCTTTATTATTAAAATCCGAGGCTAGAAACCCCAGCCAACTCCCTTACTTCACACTCTCGCTTGCCTCCGTTTCAGATATCCTCCCACGGAGGAAGCAATAAAACTTCACTCTATCTAGCCTCTATTTAAAATACCCTTGATAGAAAAATAAAGTAAGCTTCCAGACCTTCTCTTCTCAACACCAACCCCCCCTCGGCCTTCTCCTTTTCTTCCCTTTTCTATCCTTCCTCCTTCCACTCACGCCAGCCACACCCAAACCAACTGCAGCTGTCCCAATCTTCCCCTTCCCAGTCAAGCTCCTGCAAGCACTCTCGGGCAGTCCCTGCTACACGTATATGTGACTAAGGTGTGTTTATGCAGCATTCTATATAGCTCTTAGGGCTGAAAAAATTGCCCACCCATGAATCTGTGTCAGGTTCATGTAACAGGAACACACTCTTCCTCTGTCCTACAGGGTTTATGTTTATGTTTAAGAAATAGCAGTTCTTTGTTCTATGTAGCTTCCCTACTGGGCTTTTTACCAATAATCGGGTTACCAGGTCTGGGCGGCAGCTTTGCTGAGTAAGATAAAGATTTGGCAGCTCATACCTGGTAACCCCAAATCAAGAAAACTCTAGCAGGCAGACAAATATTAGTTGTTTATACAAGCTTAAGCATTTTCTGCATACTGCTGTTAGCTCTTACAGTTGCCTCCCAATGCTGCATGAGAAGCCCTGTGTTTATGTATGGAGCTACTGGGAAGACTACACCTGGAGACTCTATAATTCCAACTGGATTGTCAAAATAGCAGAGCGTTTGGTAATGTATCACTTTGCCTGGAAACACTGTCCAAACCTGCTGCTTTCCCCCCACATAACTGATTTCCTGGGAGCATACATGATTGTTTGGGTAGAGCTAAATCATGAATCATAATAAGAAAACCTTCTTGATTTTTTTGCAGAATGATAATTCTTGTTGCTTCTGTGTGCCACAATCCTTCTGGTGCAGGGTGTATATTATGCCCTCATTCTTGCAGCTGCCTCCTGTGAAAATTAGATATAAACCCTGTTCCATCTTTAAGTACCTTTTTTTCTACCTTATTTTGCATTTAGGTATTGAATTGACATGGTCACTTGCTGTTTTATTGAATGCACTGATTTACGCTGGTTCAATGTTTTAACTGCTGTTGTAAATTATATAGTTCTGGGTTAGTTTAGCAATACTTTAATTATAAATATATTTTAGAAATGTGATTTTTGTAAATTCTGTATGAACTGATCTAACATTGCACAATATGTAGAGCATAATATAAGTATCTTCCTGCTTTTGCATATTGAAATAAGTGGTTTAGGAAAACAGATGTTTATAACTGTACATTTCATCAAAACTTGATTAGTAATAATTGTTTTAAATAATTTTATAGATCAGTTCCATGTGGTTTTTTAAAATCCTCACATTCCAGAGAAATAAGACTGTACAACTTATGGATAAAGTTCATGCTTGAGTACATTGGAGGAATCCATCCATTGTGTTAGCATGATCTGTTTAAAGGACCCATCATATTAAGCTGAGATGCAATTTGGCTGTGTCTTTTTATTCAAAATAGCTGTTGAGTTTTGTTAACTTGGGTTTATAATTAAGTGTGTTAAGTGAGTCTAGCTTCTTTGCTGACATAGGGGCATGGACTAGAAGATGTAGAGAAACTCTTGAGGAGACCAAGATCAAAAGCAGATGAGAGGCTGCGTCAGGTTTTGGAGGAATTTGTTGCTGGATGTAGGTCAGTAAACTTCTATTGCCTTTTTACTACATGCAAGCTTGTATGTTATGTCTAGATCCACTCTAGAAATTCAGATTTGCCACAAGACACTTTATTATAAAAATGGCAGCTTCCACATATTTTAATTTTATTTATCAAACATATGCCTCTCATCTCGCCAATGGTGATTCTGGAAGGCTTACAGACATTGAATAAAAAATGCAGTACAAAACATTACCACAAGAAAGATCTTAAATTTAAAAAATCAATTAAAATAAACCTAAAACTAAGCAGAATGGAGAGGAAGGGAGTAAAGTGTGCACAGGGAGGAGGTGGGCTGTTCTCTACTCCATTAGCCATATTTTGAAGCATATTCATGTTTATATTCTGAAGTATGTCTTTATAGGGTCCCGATACTTTTTTAAGTTCACATATTCTTAATGAAGAAAAAAAACTGATAGTTTCAGAACTTCCAAGGGATATTTCTAGGTAAAATTGTTCAGAGCTACGTAGATTTTGAGCTTACAAGACAACGTGCATTTTAAAAAGCTTGTGTTTAGTTCTGGGTACTATTTTACAATACTGAATGTACAGTGGAACTCCAGCTTACTTGATACATGGACTTCATACACATGAGCTCTAATTCTGCTGCAATTTACATCACTTGCATAATAATGTCAATTTGCATAAGACACAAATAATATAATGTGCACATTGGCTCTTTGGCTTATAACATATTACACAAAACCTAGCAGATAGATTTATAATAGATTCACTGCCTTTATTTTGTTTAAACTAATTTAATTCATCTTTCTGAACTTGTTTAATTTTCTCCTTCCTCTCATTTTACCACTGCTCTGGAAGGTAATTTGGACTGAGGGAGGGTGACTAGCCTAAGGTAACCCAGACAATTCCCATATCTAAGAGAGAACTAGAACTCATGATCACCTTATTTCTAGTCCAGGACCTTAACTGCTACACCAAAGTGACTCTTAATTTCTCAGTTGTATAAAAATGTCATTTCTGTTTGTATTTCATATAATATATATTTGGGATAAAAAAGGACATTCCCTGCTCTCAATTCACTCATTAAAATGTAATTTCAATGTACACTCATTTCTTCTAACTGTAGAGAGTCATAAATTGTGGTGATTTCTAATTATTTTAAATTCATGCAATGTATGTTCTCATAAATTAAAACTTAACAGTGTCTCTAATTTCAGACAGTATTCTCTCAATGTGGACAAAAAACCAATGACACGTCCAAATAACCTTGATCGATGTCGGATGAAATCTCTCCCACAAAACATTGTAAGTTAGGTAGCCAGACTATGTTAGTGTTGTAAATCAGCCTGATTTAGTGTCCTGCAGTTGTATGGAAACATCATATATTTGGAAGGTACCAGGTTAAGAAAAGCTGCTCTAAAGAGATGACACTACATTTCAGGAACAAACTCTGAATGCTGAGTGTGACATTGAACATAGAACTCCAGAGGTCTGTTAGAATACTGGTTTTCAGAATTTCTCAGGGACAATGCAAAGGTCTATAAGGTGGATGTACTAGATCAGTTAAATTCAGTTCGTTTAGGCTTTCCATGTGAAAATATCTTAATTTTTGGTTGAAACAATTATTGCAAGGGAAAAAAACTTATATTGACAAAGAAGTTCTAAATAATCATACGCATAACTTTTCTAACTCCAATCAAAATTTATATTGATGAAAGCTACCAGGAACTGGAACTTCTCTATAATAGAAGTCTGGCATGGAATGAGAATGGGAAAAGAGAATTATCTTTATCTAGGGTATCTGGAAGGGGGTCAGAAAAGTCAAAATGGTAGCCACAACTATGCTATTGGAGCCCTACCTTTTCTTTACAGGCCTGATATTTATTTCAAAAAGAGGATGAGAACTCAGTCTGATTCCCTATGTTGATAAATAACTAATTAGATGAAGATATTACTTTCCTGATGTCAACAGATTAGTTAAGAGTTAATATTTAAATTTTTGACTTATTTTATAGTATTTGATTACAATGAACCTCTTGAACAGTTGGTATACATAAAACAAATTATTTATTGTCTCAATTATTAATTTGGCTCTAGATCAGTTCCTGTATGCGAAAGTATATTTTTCTTGGCAATAGCCCATGTTGAAACTTACCCAGTTATGAAGAATTATGTTTTTTCTGGCAAGGGGGCTGCCTAAAAAAATATGCTACATCTGTGGAAGAAGAAATCTACATCCAATTTGCAGTAGTGGATTGCTTGACATGTTTTGTGGGTTAATATTGGAATTGTAGGGTTTTTTTCAACAAAGGGGCAAGGAACATTTTTCAGCAATATGTTCGAAGTGTTTGAAATAATAAAAATAATAATGTTAATAAAATAATTTCCAAGGCTTTTTAAAATTTTGTACTGCTATGCTTTTCATTGTTGAAGTTATCTGGGTCCTTTAATGCTGTTGCCTGTCTTTAGATCTTTCCTTTGCGGATTAACTTAGCATGATACATTTTTAAAATGACCTCTTTGTGTTGCATTCAGATACTCTATGCAAAACAGGGACTCCGCATAAGGAAGCGACTGACTAAGCATAACATCAAGGAGAAAGTAAATGAGACAAAGATAATCCTGTCAAAGCTGCGCTTCCTGGCTAAAGAGGTACATAATTGCACAATGAAGGATGAGCAGTCAGTTTTGTATTTATAACTTTAGGGTTCAAGAAACAGAAAATAAAGGTGAAGTTCCGTTGCTGTAAAGGAGAGGGGTAATTTCCTATATGAATGTGCTAGAATTTTCAAATGTATGTTTAGAAAGGGGGAATTCAAATTTTCCTTTTGGGAGTCTTGAAAATGAAAAGAATCCTGGTAAGTTTTACACATCTGGGTGGCCTGATCAGGTTTTGAAATTACAGTACTGCAAGCATAGCTTCCAGTACTTTCTAGAAATCTTGTGTTCCCACATTATTACCTACTACAATTCAATGACTCCTACAACTTTTCCTTTACATTATCTCTTTTTCTAGAAAAACATATTTACAGTGTTAGACGTCTTTACTGTCTCTGTGAATATACAAAGAATAGCTTGCACAATAAACTTTCTTGTTAATTTCAACAACTGAAAAACTTTTGTTTTTTACCGATTTTGTCATCTTCTTCAGCCTCAGTGTTCTATTCCTGATGTCCTGATCTGGATGTTTAGCAACAACAAGCGTGTTGCCTATTCAAGGATCCCTGCACAGAATATCCTTTATGCAGTGGTAGAAGAGGAAAAAGGCAAGGACTGTGCAAAGATCCAAACTGTCTTTCTAAAGGTAGACATTATTCATTTCATCATTAGTTGATGAACTAATCATTATTATTCATCATTAAACCTATTTAGTTAAAAAAAGAGTAGGATAAATAATCAAATCAAATCAAATATTTGTATTATGGTCTTTAACCAGCCTTTATAATAGAAATAGAAAAATAGTTAAATTCAAGAATTCATTATTAGGGGGGAAACAATAAGAAAATAAAATAACATATATAATTAACTTTTGTGTGATTAGAGGACTTGACGAAGATATTTGACCACCTGATTTGTTAGTGTAGGGTTAGCATCCCTTAAAAAGTAATAAACATAACATTTATCATTATGACTTTCAAAATTAGAGATAATTGGGGAGATCAGAGCACAGCTTGGCCCATCTAAAAAAAGGACACCTTATGAGTACACAAGTAATTAAAGCTTAGGTTGATGAGTGTAAGTTAAAGAATGAGCAGGATAAATAGTGAATATTAATCGAGCAACATCAAAGTAGTAATATTATTTGGGCTTAAAGGTTCCAGGGTCACGCACCGAAGAGATCTTTGCAAAACTGGAAATCTATATGTGGCTTGGGATAACTAAGTATGTGAAGAACAGTACTGCAGAACTTCCAGAAGAATTCAAACACATCTATGACAAGACACAGAAACTTGCAAGCATTCCAAAATACTTCCCACCTATCCAACTCAGCAGAGATGGTGAGTTTAATGCTTGGAGAGCCCTGGAAATAGAGTTGATTCAGATGATTTTTTTCTAATACAAATAATCAGAGGCATTATTTATTTGTTCATCATTTTAGCCAGAATGGCAATATTTGGTTTTGGCATGGTCTATCATGTGCTAGTATCATTTACAGGTAAATTAGGCTACTAGAACTTGCTCAACAAAACATGGTCTAGGGAATCCAGGGTTAATCCTAAATTTCAGAGCTGCTTATGATGTCTCCACTAAATGTATAATTTTAGCTCTTAGAGCAGTGTTCCCTAAATGTGCTGTCTGCTGTGTTTCTGCATAGTCACTTTTGTAAGAATTATTTTTCTGAACACTTTCTCAACAGAAAGTTCATTCTATTGCACTATTGAATAATTCAATTACACCCAATTCAGAATCATATCCTAATTAGCAGATGGCACTGCCTAGCTGACCTTGATTAATCTAAAAAAAGCCCTAAGCATGATTGGATGTGGTTAGTGTTTGAATAGCTGTAAGCTGGAGCAGAAAATCTAAAATACATTTTGGGAGAATGCAGAGACTATTTTTATTTAGTGAATAAATAAGCAAATACAGGTAGTTATCATTTAGTGACTACAACTGAGACAGGCAACTTGATCATTAAGTGAAGTGGTCACTAAGTGAGACAGAGCTGTGCTTATGATCTTATTTCAGCTTTCTTTTGTTTTACAGATCTGCAAAGGTCATAAATATGACAATTGGTCATAGAATTATTTTTCATCACTGTTGCAATGGCAAACAGTTACTAAACAAGGCAGTGACTAAACAACTGTATAGTAGTTATTATAGTTATTCCTATTTAACATGGCAAGACATCATTTTATTCCCTCCTTGGTATGAACTAGTTAGAGAAGTACCTGTAATTCTCAAGACAGCCATAATTGAAATCTGTGGATATCACATATAGCCTATTACTATGGAAAATCTCTCTCTCTCTCTCTCTCTCTCTCTCTCTCTCTCTCTCTCTCTCTCTCTCTCTCTCCCTCCCTCCCTCCCCCCTCTCTCTCAGACTTCAGTTACTTTCAGCTTCGAGGTCATTTGTATCAGGCAAGGGGAATTCTTCCAGCTGATGAAAATGGCCTTTCAGATCCGTTTGCAAAAGTGGTGTTTTCAACACAGTGCCAAACTACAATGGTAAGAATATTTGCAGACATTGTGAATGAACTGCAGATACAGTAAATACTGAAATGGCAACATTTTCCGTCCCCCTCCCCTCATGAATGTCTGTACTGATCCTGCCCCTATCTGCTCACCAAATATTTAAATCCTGTTTTACAACAACATCCACAGTGGCTCTCTGATTTCTGACATTTTTACTTATTTATGACATTAATTCCAGGGGCATCCATGGGGGTGGGGCAGGATTGTCCAAAATGTCAAGATGGAAGCTATGACCATGTGATTGAAGCCCCACTCCTTTTTTACGTGCTCTCTTGACTTTTTAAATTCCTTTATAGGTATCCCTATTCCAAAGCTAAATGAATTTCTGCTCTTCCTACTTATTAATACATCATTCTTAGTCTTCAGTTTATCAAACTGCTGTTATGTTCCTCCTCCCATTTTTTTTCCTCCTGGAGGTGGGCTGAGAAATAATGACTGGTCCCAAATCACCCAGTGACTCCTATGACCACAAATGATTTTGAACAGGATCTCCCTGGTCTTGGTTGAACACCTGAACCATTACATCATATTTATTTCTTTGTTAGGTTTATTCCTTGCCCTTCCTTCAGGTGCTCAAGAGGGTGTACGTAGTGCTCCCCCTGTGAGTGAGATAAGTTGGGCTGAGTAAGACTGAGAGTAGAAACCTAGGGGTTTCCAGTCCTAGTCCCACACTTTCACCACTACATCTCATATAATTCATTAATATATTTGTATTATATTTCCATGGTTCATGCCATACTATAGCTCTGTTAGAAGAGTCTCAAATGATTGAATGGGTCCACACTGGAGAAAATTATCCATAAGATCTTTCCAGTTGTATGTATTTTTAATTTTACCTTTTTAAAAATGTGCTACTAACTTGAGCAGAGTTTAAATTGGAAGAACTTGGGGAAAGACTGTGGAGGAATGGGGGAGAAGAGCATTTTACATTAGAAGAAGCAACACACCCTAGATGTGAGAGGTGTGGGAAGGAAGTGCTTCAGAGAGACTTACCTTAAATAATTCACTGTAAATCTAGCTGGGAATTTAGTTTCAGTTTTCAAGCATAACTTTTGCTCATTACTCTTTACTAGTATCATACGTGTTTTTGAAATCCATGTGATTCTTGCTTGTTTAGTTTGGCAGCTATTGCAGTGCTTAACCTTACTTAATATTTTCTCCACAAACTATTTCAAATGTCAGTCTCCATTACTCCTGTCCCACTTCAGACTTTTTTTTAGTAAGGGAAAGGGGGAAAGGCAGACATTATTTTTTCCTTCAGGCAGAAGTAAATCAATTGAGAATGAACATTAGTGAAAAAAAATAGGCAGCGAAGAGAAGGCTATGTTCTTTTTTGTCACTGCTTAAACCTAGGATATTCCATATGTGATGTTTGCGTCACTTCAAAATCAGCTCTGAATCCACATGATGCTTTTCATACAAACAGAAACTGTATGAAAACCTATTTATTGTTATTGTCCCAGCCTGAACTTATCATAGTACCAGAACAGAGTGTATGTCTAGGCAATTGTGCGATAGGATGAAAAACAGCACTCATCAGCTCATTCTGTCACTGTCAATAACTTCAATATTTATTAATGCAGGTATTGGAAGAAACACTCAGCCCAATGTGGAATGAATTACTTCTGTATGATCAGCTTGTAATTGATGGAAAGAAAGAGGACTTGAAGACAGAGACTCCAATAGCTATTGTCAATATTTTTGACTACAATAAATTTGTAAGAGTACTTTTTCTTTATAAACCTTTAAATCTGCTTCTTATTGCTAAAAAGAGATTCCAAAGCAGAGAACAATCTTTAAAAGTTTACAATAAATTAAAGCAATGTTTGAATTAAAAACATGATTAAAAGCATTAGAGAACCACCAGTTTAATGAAGTACCTGGATAAATAGACTTGTCTTAAACTCATACCAAGAGCTTAGAAGATTCATTGGCAATCATTGGCCTGAAAACTTCATAACCTGAGAGATTGTGTTGGGAGTACTTTTTCTTGAGCCACCGCGTAGTAACTCACTGGTAGATGCAATATCCTTAAGAACCTTTGATTCTGCAGACTGTCATTTCCAGATGACTTACCTTGATTGAAGAAAATTGCATAGCTAAGGGAAGCTCTACACATGACATTTGCATCAATCTCATGATGTTGGTGTACTTTAGATCTTTTTGGCAGATAAGTCAGTTAATTTCTGGCTCAGCTGTGATGTAGCTATAAATGTTTTGCAATACAGGTAGTCCTCGACTTACAACAGTTCATTTAGTGACTGTTCAAAGTTATAACGACACTGAAAAAAGTGACTTATGACTGTTTTTTACACTTATGACTGCTGCAGCATCTCCATGGTCATGTGACTGAAATTTCAGTGCTTGGCAACTGGTTCATATTTATGACGGTTGCAGTGCCCTGGGGTCATGTGATGAACTTTTGCGACCTTCTGACAAGCAAAGTCAATGAGAAAGCCAGATTTACTTAGCAACTGTGTTACCAACTTTATCATTATTATTATTATTATTATTATTATTATTATTATTATTATTATTATTATTATTATTCACTTAACAACTGTGGCAAGAAAAGTCGTAAAATGGGGCAAACTCACTTAACAAATGTCTCACTTAGCAACATAAATTTTGGGCTCAATTGTGGTCATAAGTCGAGGACTACCTGTATTAACTGGATCTGGAAGGGGTGCAAATTTTCAGTGCAGGAACTCTCCTATTGTCCCCATTCTCGGCTTTTTGGCTTTTGCCCCTCTTTACGGAAGTGAAGATGCCTTAAAGCTTCACCTCTCTTCATTGAGTTTTAAAATTCAGAAACTCTCTCTGATCCCTGTTGAAATCAATGTTCCAAGCTTTTTAGAAAGCACTGCCTTTTCCCCATCCGCACTTCAAAGGTAAATAGGGATAGCAATAAAAACAGGAATGGACTACTATCCAGGTAAAGTAAAAGGTAAAAGAGTCACTGTGGATTTTGCTCCACTAAGTCATTGGCTGACTGTAGGGGGAAGTGCTCAACTCCTTTTCAAGACCATTGAGCCAGTGCTGTCTGAAGACATTTCCATGATCATGTGGCCAGCCTGATTTCACAAAGTGCTGTTACCTTCCCATCCAAGCGGTACCTATTTATCTGCTTGCATTTGCATGCTTTCAAACTACTAGGTTGGCAGGAGCTGGGGCAAAGACAGGAACTTACCCTGTCGCATGGCCCTTGAGTCTCGAACTGCTGACTTTCTAGCCGTCTTAACTGCTGAGCCACAGCACTGCCCCTGGACTACTCTCCAGTCAGTCATCAAAATTATTAGGCTTTGCATGTTTGGAATTAGTGCTCCAGACTTCATTAGTGCTCCTTAAAGCAACAGCAACTTTTGCTAGGGTGGTGCTCAGCTACAAGAATATTCTACATCTGTGTTTCTCAACCCCAACAAGTATAAGATGTGCAAGCTTCAATTCCCAAGCTAGCTAGGGAATTCTGGGAGTTGAAGTCCACATATTTTAAAACTGCTGAGATTGAAAAACACAGTTCTTAATGAAATGTATAAGCAAAGGAATAATTTAGAAGTAATGAATCTGATACCGTTAGGGATAGAACACTTGTCATCTGAGTAAAATGCCCTTGAATCCTTTGGTAGTAAGCTTTAGTGATCCCAAAATATTGTGCATGTATAATACTGATCTGATGCTTGCTTTTTTCTATAGGGTTCACCAGAGTTCCTTGGTCGAGCCTTTGTTACCCCACAGGTGAAGCTGGTGGATGAGCCTTACAGCAAACCTTCTCTCCAATTTTTTGATATTTATAAGGGCCATAAATCAGCTGGGGAATTAATTGCTGTATTTGAACTGATTGAACTGGATTATAGTGGTTACTTAGAGGTATGTGTTTGTATTGCAATCACCTAATTTATAGATATTGATTTCCTGAACCTCAATTAGCGAACTTTGGATATAATGAACAAAATCCATTCATTTTGTGCATTTTTAAAATTAGCCATTTAATTTACATTTTGATTTAGTGGACATTCATTAGTCCATAAATTCTAGAGTTTGCTGAACTTGGAAACAGGAATAGGTTGAAAATATCCCTGCTAGACACAAGATGCATGTTCAGTAATGTATATTTCTAACAGTACATTGAGCATAACAAGTAGATCTATATCTGCCATGTTTTCTTAATAGGATAGATTTTCATTTTGTAGCAGGATATGGTAGTGCTGTGGAAGGTTATGATTAAGATTTAAAAGCTAGATCGTAATCTGTAAAATTACTCAATAAAATAGTGAATGAAAACAAGTTACTATTTTGTAAGTGCCTTTTCATCTCTTTAGCACAACCACTGTGCAATTAGGAAATATTTCTGGGTAAGAAAGTATCACTTCCAGAAAAATATCATGTGATAGTTCCATTTTAGAAAGATAACAACTGATTTTGATAACAATTACCAAATAAATATCATGCTTCAATGATGGCATTTCTTACTAATAAAGTAATGTATAAATGATATTGTTTTATACCAATACAGCTTCATCATTCCTCTCTTTGTGTAAATTAGCAAACAAATCAAAGAATCTTTAGTTAATCATAGTTTTCTGTGACATAAGAACTATGAAACTTTTGATTATTATTTCAGAAAATGCTATAACTTCTTAATTTAAAAAACTGTCAATAATTAAAAAAAACCCTCTCATTTATTTGGTAACTCATACAAAGTATGGAGGCTATAGGATTGGGCTTGCTTAGATCTTTTGGCAATAACCGTATTTATACATGCTCACAGAGATTTTTTTTTAAATTGCTTTGAACTTTATTTTCTAGCCATCAGTGCCTAATGATGTAGACCCCAAAGAGCCAGACTATTTGGGGGATCCCCGTTCTGGACGATTCATTATTCCTGAGGGAATCCGCCCAATCCTTAAAGAATTTCGCATAGAGGTAAAAATATTTTCTAAAATATATTCCATGAAAATAATTATTGAATATAACCAACTGTTTAAACCAACTAGCCAGATAAGAGGACGGAAAATGAAATTCTTTGTTAGTATTACCATATACTTTTATCATTACCATATACCACGTGCTCTATTCCATACATAAATAAATAAATACCTTTATCCATGTGCTGAAATAATGGCAAATAAATTGTATGGGTAATAACAAGCCTTACGTTACAGCTAATTATGTTTGTGTATGCAGAAATTAGATTAAGAAACTAAGAAGCTATAAATTAATATATCTGTTCAACAATTTTTGCTTTTTTAACTTTTTTTTTAACTTTTGAGAATTATAAAGTGAGTCCATCGAGAGAAGTGGCTTAGACTGAGGTATTTTGCTGAAATTGTAGAATTAATTAATAGGAGTCATGGATCCCAGATTTTGGATGCATTCTGTAAGTTGGCTTATTTGAAGTATGTTGATTTAAAAAAAATGTTGCTCTATGATGCACAATTTTGCCCATTTGAAAGTTACGAAGTATCAAACAGACAAGAATTTAATAATGTATAGATTTATGAAGTTTACATTATTGTTCTAAATCAGAATATTCAATATGTAGATTAACCCACAGTAATTTAAACTGACTATACTGTAAGATATAACATAATAAGTTGTAATTCCCCATAAGGTAGACTAGGACATTAGTTTATAAATGATAACTATCTAGAGTTAGTATTTTAAAGTATAGCCACATTACTACATAATCAAAGCACAGCCATGTTTAACCGATGCATGAACTCTGCTAGGCAATGACATACACAACTTCTGGCTTGAGACATATGCCAGGCACTGCATTGTACAGATAAACAGGAGAACTGATAAGGGAAAACCAAAGAGGTGAGAAATGAAGGGGCTGAGTGTTCAGCAAGTTTGGGTGACAAAAAGGGCTTAACTAACTTTAAACATTTAGGTGTGGTGGCACCTTATAGGCGGAATGTGTCACTGGCCTGGCCTATCAACTGGGCCTGGAAAGGAGGGAAAGGATGTATTTAAACTGCAGAGATCTGTAAGTAGGTGTGGTCTCTTGCTTGCAGCTTTGAGATCCACCAGCCTTTGCAAATGCTTTGTTATTAAAATTTTATTATTTCCAACAATTTGAATGTGAGCCTTGTTTCTCATAATACTATAAGCAGAGAAGAGTTTGTTAATTTGGGATCCAACTATCACACAATTCAGTGTGACTTAAGATTGGGAATCTTTTAGAGAAGGAGAATGCTTGGCCTAATTCTGACATAAGACATTTATTTGCTTCTCTCTTAGATCTTGTTTTGGGGCCTGAGAGATCTGAAACGTGTGAATCTATTTGAGGTTGACCAGCCACAGGTGATAATTGAATGTGCTGGAAAGAAAGTGGAATCAGAAGTGGTCACAACTTACAAAGAGAATCCCAATTTCAATGAACTTGTTAAATTTGTTAATGTGGTAAGTGATAATTAGGAGGCAGATTCCAAAAGTTAAGATAATTGTAATAGAACTAATCAAGCTAGAATTGTTCAAATATGATCTAGGAGTTGTTTTGCCGAATGTCAGGGCAGTGATCAGGTGCCTGGGCAATTGGTTTTTTTGGTTCCAGAAACAATGAACACTCAAACAAATAAAAGGATTTTAAGTTTTTCATTATTAGCTCAAGCAAACAGATTTAAAAAGCATATATACCAAGCAAAATGATACTCAGATCTACTACAAGCTGCTTTGACCTCCAAGACCTGACCTTAACTGGGTGACACATGTCTCTGCAATGGGAATCAAAAGACTTTCACAGTGAGAAAAGCTTTGAACCTTTCCCCCATTCTTCTTTATTCAGTAAACAAGAGTAACAAAGTGAGCAGGTTAGAATGAGCTCTAAACTGCTAGACTTTTCTCAATAAAAAAGAGAAAACAAAATGTGTCACTAAACTCCTCAAAATAACAATGGTCTTCCACATTGCCATTACAGGAAGGACCATTATCTTTTATAGCATCCATGTGCATATCTTTTTGTTAAATACTGTTTTCTTCCCTTTATAACCATTGAGAATCCTACAGCATATAGCTGACTTTCAGTGGAAACGGCCAATGGAAATCTGCATTTTGAATTACTGGATATCTGATCAAGAAAAGACATGTATACTTCTGTTATTGTATCACTGGAAATTCAGTGAAACATCATAATAATCCACTTATCTTAGAAATACTATGGATTGTTCTGAAATTCATTTGGTTGATTTTCTTTTTTTTAAATAGGAACTTCCAGAACAGGTATACTTACATCCGCCTCTCAGTATCTTTGTGGTGGAGAAGAGAGCCTTTGGACGCTCCGTCCTCGTGGGAACTCACATAGTTTCTCATATTATGAAATTTGCTCCTAAAGAAGTAGATGAACTGGAAGAGGAAACAGATAACCCCCCCAAGAGTGAGTTTTTAGGACATCATCCAATGAAATGAAATAGAGTGTAATGCATTGGGATTCAAGATACGTAGAGTATAGCATCTGCTTTGTAAATTATTTTTGTCAGTTAATACAGATAGTCCTCAACTTACAGCAGTTTATTTAGTGACCATTCAAAGTTACAATGGTACTGAAAATGTGACGTATGACCGTTTTCACACTTACAACTGTTGCAGCATCCCCATGATCATGTGATCAAAATTCAGACACTTGGCAACTGACTCATATTTATGACAATTGCAGTGTCCTGGGGTCATATGATCCCCTTTTGCGATCTTCTGACAAGCAAAGTCAATGGGGAAGCCAGATTCACCTAACAACCATGTCAGTAACTTGATAACTATAGTGATTCACTTAATAACTGTGGCAAGAAAGGTCATTAAATGGGGCAAAATTCACTTGACAAATGTTTCACTTAACAGCAGAAATTTTGGGCTCCATTGTAAGTTGAGGATTACTTGTTTAAAGAAATGTCCTGACAGGTCACCCCTAGAAATAAAACCATGTATTTGCATTATACACATGGTTAATATCTTTTATTTCAGAAAGGAAAGCATCAGATAAACCAAATATCTCCCAAAAGGTAATGAACCTTGGTGCAGCTGCTGGACAGACTGTAATAAATATTGGTGCAGCTGCTGGGCAGACTGTAATAAATATTGGTGCAGTTGCTGGAGACCTAGGAAATAAAGCTAACCCCCTCAAGCTTGTCAAGGTGAGTGCAGAAAAGCTTCAGGTTTACTCTAACAAGAGATTCTGTAATGTTGGTTGTATAATACATACATGGATGCTTTAGAAAAAATATTGATATGATGGCACCAATTAAATGGCAAAGAAGGAAATATAAATGGGAAATTCATGAAAGCAAACAAATAAAAAGGGAACCTAAAATATTTTAAGAGCCAGTTTGGGGTAAAGTTTAAGGCATCAGTCTAGAAATCAGGAAACTATGAGTTCTAATTCTGCCTTAGGCATGAATTCAGTTGGATGACATGTCTAGTCACTTCCAAAACACTTCTGAGTAACAGTGATCAGGAACCTCCCACCCCCAGATCCAGGAAGAAGCACCCAAGGCAAAATTGTGCAAAGGACCTCCAGATTGCAGAATGAATCCAAGTGAGGGAATGCAATCCATCCAGATTCAAGGATCAATTCATTTCCCTAGGGCCCCAAATTCACAGCTACTTTTTCTTGGAATGGTGGATCTGAAATCTGTTCTTTCCTATCAGATCCCCAAGACCTCCAAACTGCTTCACTTGGAAGATTGGGGCCATGATGTACAATTAAGTGTTATCAGCATGCTAAGATACTTCACCCCATGCCAAAAGTTCACTCCTCCAACAGCTTTACTATCTAATATACATATTAAACAGGAGAGGGTAGAGAGTAGAGCCTTGAGGTATACACAAAGCAAGGGTTTTGGACTAAACCACTTTCCCCCAACACTGACTAGAACCAACTCTGGCGAAAGAACCCATCCAGAAAGTCCCCCACCTTCCAACTCCTCGATGCTGACAAGAGATCAAGGAGGACTAGGATGGATGCACTGTCCCTATTCTGAGCCCACCGGAAGTCATTAGCAAGCACAACCAAAGCTCTCTCAGTGTTGTATCCTAGTTTGAAAGAGGTCCAGATAATCTACTTCCATTCAGGACCCTTTGGAGCTGCAGGTTGACCACCTTCTTAATGACCTTCTTACCTTGATAGTAATGATGAGATAATGATTCAGTGTTTATATATGGATTTTATGAAGTAATCTTCTAGCAGTTGTTGGAGAGGTCCAACAAGATTGTTCTACATTTTCACATAATAGATGGAATTTATGTCATTTATATTCAGGCACCACTGAAAAAAATTCCTATTGATAAATTGGTACCAAAACAGGAAGAATTTGAGGAGGAAAAGCCTGAGAAGGAAGAACTGGATTGGTGGTCCAAGTACTATGAATCATTAAAGGAATTAAATAAACAGGTAATCATGGACCTAACAGTATAATTTATATTGTATTATAATGAGATATGCAACTGAGTTGGATAACTTGTCCCTTTTAACTTATTGATTATAAAGTGTAAAGTTCGAATGCTAGAAGGAAAAGGGGCTGTTTAAACAGTAAAATCTGCTAAAATAGGTCTGATTTTGTTAGGTAAAATAGCTGCCTGTTTATTTAATTTAGATTATGAATTTCTTTTTTTACCATTCCCATATCTTTGCTCTTCAATGCATTAACTGATTTTCCAAATAGAGATGGGCTGCAATCTCTTGTCAATAAACCTAGGATTAATTCTCAATGTGGCTTAATTACTGTATACGACTGCACTGCCAGCTTTTTTTTTCAAACTCTATGAAAACTTTGTAGTGTTACTCATAATAAGAACTCTATAGAACAGGTAAGAGGAAAGGGCTCTCACACAAAATAATTTAAAATTAGAGGAAGAGAAAAGAAAACGAGTGCTGAATATCCTTATCCATAATAGGTTTTAAATAATCAGTGTTTCGAGTGCAGAATTTATTAATTTCTTGCATTTTACTGTAAAACTCACATTAGAAAACTGTAAGAAATCTACAATATTAGAAAACTGTAAGAAATTTATTAAGACCATAAAATGGTAAGTCTGATTGGCATCTGTTATAACTCAGTTAAAAGCCATTCTCTTTTGCAGTCTCTTAGTGATGAAGAAGAAGATGATGCAAATGACGCAGGTGAGCTAGTCATGCTATAGAACAGCATTCCTTAACTCCGTATCTTCACAATGTCTTAAATTACACCTTCCGTCTTCCATAACTAGCATACTCAAGAGGGATTATATTGGCCCAGCAAGCACCAGGGCAGGGGAATGCTAGTGACAAAATTTCTCCAGATTGTTACCTATTTGAAGTTTCAGTTTTCTTTACCAGAAAGAGACCAACACTGTCTTTGTACACATCAATAAAATGAACAGATATTGTAACTAAACACCAAGTCAGTGGTTAATCCCCTGCTACCTCAGATCCTTATCCCAAAGTTTCTGCTTTCTCTAAAGTGCCAAGTACTTGTGGTGTCATCTGATTCTGACTATCCAAACAGGCTCTTGCTGTACCAACATTAAATTCTCTCTGTGAGAAGAAAAAGAGAAATGTGGCCAGCTCATTGTGCCATAAATAAAATGGGGGGGGGGGGGAGGTAGGCTTTGTTCTTAACTGTTGGAAGAGATCATTATTCTAAATAGAAATAAAATGGATGCAGTAAAGAAAACAAAAAATTAAGTCATTAACTTTACCCAACTACTCCGAATCATTGCAGCCAGCAACTAAAACTGTGAGCTGAGAAGAACACCAATCTAATTTCTCAGTATCTTCTTTAGATGGAGGGAATCTGAATGCTGCTTCTCTTGATGAGGATGTAGATGATGAAATAGTTGTTGAAGCTGAGCCAGTTCGTCCAAAAAGGAAACTTATAGCAACATTAAAAGTAAGTCTTTGTACAAAAAATAATAATAAGAAACTGACACAAGTTACAAATTTAGCTAAATTTAGTATATTTACTGAAGCAGTTCTAGTTTCTTCACATGGATTCCTCACACATAGCAAAGTCTTGAGGGATGAACAGACGAAGAAATTTATTTAGTCATGTTATGTGAGAGACATAATTTGTTATGATCATTTGTTCAGTGTTCATGTTGTCTATTCTCTTTGTCTTTCTACTTTAAAGCTAAAAGCCAAGTAAAACAGTCCGAGCAGAGAGGTAGCTGGTTGCTGTGTCCTACTGTCCATACCTTTGCTTCTGCAAATAGTATGCGACTCTTCTGCTAAATAGAAGCCCCAAGAGCACTATGGCACCTTACAGACAAAAAAAACATATTGTGACATAAGTTCATGTGATCTTGAATCCAATTCATGCAATAGCATTCTAAAGTTCGGTTACAAAAAATGGAGATATTGTAAGCAGTCACGTTAGAGGAAAATGAAATGTAAAACGAATATAAAGTAAGGTCATGATAGTGGCTATTCATAAAACAAGCATCATTGTATTTGATTAATTAATGCTTGTAATGAGCTAAAAATCTGGAATCTTGATTCAGGCAGGAGATGATAGATTTGAACGTCTTCATAAATGGTAGTCACCTATTTCATACAGGTGTTCTTTAGTCATAACAATATGTCCTTCTGGGAAGTTGCAATGTTCTATTGCTGGCTTCAAAATATTGACTTTTTTGATATTAGATTGTGCCCAAAAGATATGAGAACAAGTAATCAAATCATTACAGGTATCCAGTCTCCAACCATGGGTTTTTATCAATTTTTTCTTCAAGTGCTGCTTGATTGAGTATAGGATACCAAATTCAGTTGTTATAGTCAGGCTAGATAATCATGTTATCATCATCCTTTATATAACAGCCACTCATGAGTCAGTCTCTTCCAGATATATTGGATATATAAACACTGGGCATCATTGGTCATGACTGTGCAATCAAGAGCAACCAAAGTCTAACACATTAGGATGGTAATGGATAGAAAGAAGCTGTTATGGGAAACCTGTTGATGATTGGAGTTACACTTTGTGGGAAAATGTGAGGACAAAGGTGGGCAGGGCAATGATATAGAAATAGGAGAGCTTTCCACATATGACCAAGATTTTGTTGGTTTTTTTTTTACAAAGTTGCATTGCGTTTAAACTTGTTTAAATGATGTTGAATCTGTTTTGTTTATGCTATAGTTTAATGTTTTCTCTCTCAAAACGGCAGAAAGCTTACTACCAGTTTTCAATCAACAGTGATCAGAAAGAGTTCCAAGAACTGCAGAAAATGAATTAGGGGGAGTTGTTTGTATCTTTGGGACAGAAAGTTGCCTAGCCTTCCTTTATAATATTATCTATATCACCTGTCTGTGAAAATGTAATCTGTTGAAATAGAATTACAACCCATATCTGACTGATAACATGAATTTTGAACACAATAGGAACAGTATAGAACACAAAAAGGAACAGGATAAATAGCAAAAAAAAAATCAAACACTGAATCTGTCACTACAAAAATTGACTTTGATTGCATTAAGTTTTCTAATTCAGATTATGTTCAATTACCATTTTATTCCAGATTTATAGTTCAGAACTAGAGAATGAGTTTGACAATTTTGAGGACTGGTTATGTATTTTTCCACTTCATCGTGGAAAAGTTAATGAAGATGAAGATGGGAATGAGGAAGAAAAATTCGTTGGGAAATACAAGGTAGGAACACCATTGAATCATATTCATTAATACTATTTGATTTTGTTCCACAGTAATATTAATAATGATTTTATTCCTATTAGTACTAATTTGTTTGGCATATAGGGGCTCGTCAATGTGTCACAATTCAGTCTTACTCATTCCCTTATAAAATGTAAGCCTTATTGACTTTAATGGAATGATCAACCAGTAGCTTTGCTATGTGCTTTCCATAGTTCTTGACCCAGCTTTCTGTTGCTATAGTGTGGAGATAACTTTTCTCTTTCTTTCTTTCTTTCTTTCTTTCTTTCTTTCTTTCTTTCTTTCTTTCTTTCTTTCTTTCTTTCTTTCTTTCTTTCTTTTTACAAATGGTGAACTTTCTTTGACAGGAGATAAATATTGGATCCAAATCCTAATTTGGGAATATGACTGCTGATCTGAAAGAAAGTCTATTTTAACACAATCTATTATTGCAGCACATTCACTCTAAAGCTTCAACTGGTTCAGAATATGATGGGCTTGCCATAGCATTGTTGCTCCATGAGCTGCAGTGGTTGCTGGTGTGCTTTTGAGTGTGATTCAAGGTGTTGGGTTATTATCTATAAAGATACTGCCTGTCTTCCACAGTTTCTACCAATCTGGTATGAACGGGCAAAGTGGGCATTTTCCAGGTCACCCTTGATTAAATAGTGTCATGTTTCAGGACCTAGGAAGTGTGTGTTCTCTGGCCTCTGAAATGAGGTTCCTCCTGAGGTCTGTATGGTTCCTACATGGATGATGTTCTAGAAGGTCTTGAAAAACTGGCTATTTATTCTGGCCTTGGGGTAGGATAGGTGTTTGTATTTACATTGTTATTTGGATTGCTTTATTGTATTGTAAGTATTTTGCACTTTTATACTTGCTCAGGTTAATATTTTGTTTTTTGTTGCTTATATATTGTTCCACTGGGAGCTGTTGAGACTGGGTTGGAGTCAGGTGGCAGCTATATTGAATAAATGAATGTTAATTAATTAAAAGTCAGATATATTCTACCAGGGGAAGTGAATATCTTCTTTTCATCAATAGGGCTTTTCAGAATATAAATTTCTAGAAAAATATTACATAAACAGCATATTCTTCTCAACTCCCTCCATACAGGGTTCATTCTACGTTTATCGAGCTGAAGAGGCAGGTCCAGAACATAAAATCTCCCAAGGCATCCCCAGAAATAGACCCATCAAGGTTCTTGTCAGAATTTATATTGTCAAAGTAAGTATTTTGACTTCATATACAGAAATACAGATTTCTGATTTAGGATTCTAAACTTTCTTGAGGTACATTGCAGACAGGTTGGTTTCCAAAGCACAATCTGTTTCTGCTACTGATTCTGTCATTATTTCAAACCTGGCCATTACTTATTTATTGTGCTCTTAAGTGCTATTCTTTCATAAATTGAAAAGTAAAATATTATTACAGAACTTTCTTCTTCTTCTTTCAGGTTGGGTATTTTCAAATAAAAAATTCCTAGTGAAGTTGTTGCCCCTCCCTTGCAGATTGTTTTGCTGTTAGGAAAATAGA
This sequence comes from Protobothrops mucrosquamatus, assembly GCF_001527695.2. NCBI lineage: Eukaryota > Metazoa > Chordata > Lepidosauria > Squamata > Viperidae > Protobothrops > Protobothrops mucrosquamatus. The sequence continues at coordinate 321,615 of NW_015386686.1, forward strand.
CCCAGTATTGGGAAAATATAGTAGAATTAAATATGGAAGTTACTGTTTATAAACCATGAACTCTCCAAGGTGATTGCATTAGGAAAAATTCATTTGTAAGCAATCTAAGCCTTTTTTCAGATGGGAAGATATAGGTTGTTTACCACAAATTGCATGAAATTCCATTATATTAATTCCACACCAATTTGTAGAATTCTTTTTGTCCTGTGCTTTTGTATTCTTTTGTATTATATCACATGATGCTGTTTCTTTAGGCGACTAATTTGACACCAGCAGATCCCAATGGCAAAGCAGATCCTTATCTTGTGGTAAAGATTGGCAAACAACAAAAAGACACCAAGGACCGATATATCCCAAAACAGCTCAATCCAGTTTTTGGAGAGTAAGGATATGTTTTTGTCTTGTATCAGTTATATCTTTGATTCTTGTTTTACCACAAGATGTCCTCTATTTCAGAAGAATGTACCTGTTTGTTGTAAAGAGAAAGAGAGAATCTGAGGTTATTTCCAACTAATATGCTCATGAAAATAGGAGTAAAAGAAAGTAATCTGCTAGTAAAAAGAAACAATTGCAAGGGTCTGATACTTACCTGGCCATACGAGATAAAGAAGGAAGGTGGACCGGGGACTTTAAAATGAAAGAATAGTCTTTATCAATCTGCCAATGGATGCATCCAGCCAGTACTCCTTTTATTTTAGCATTTATGTTCACAAATACAAGTTAAAGGAAATGCTGCTATAGCAAGCAATAAAATGATTGTTGTACAGAAGCTATTTTGTTATGTTCTGTCTTTACTTGCTATCTCTCAATGATATTTTTTTTCTTTCTATCTCATCTTTAGAGTACTGGAGCTTTCAATATCCTTTCCTATAGAATCAGAACTCACTGTATCAATATTTGACCATGATTTGGTTGGATCTGATGATTTAATTGGAGAGACCAAAATTGACTTGGAGAACCGATTCTATAGCAATCACAGAGCCAATTGTGGAGTGGCCTCACAATATGACACGTATGTATTATAGGAACAGTCAAGGTGACTGAATCCCTCTCTCATTTTATTAGTATTCTGTAGCTTTGTCAACAGAGCTTAAGACACAATGCTTTCTGCCCTATAGGAACGCCAGGACTAATAAACCAGTTTCATATCTAGTCTGAACTTGTTAAAATGCAACATACCTATATTTAATCATTTGTTACAGAGAAGGCTACAATACATGGCGAGATGCTTTCAAACCCACGCATATCTTGGAAAGTTTATGCAAGAAGAATGCACTCCCCTCAGCTGAATACAGGGCAGAGGAAGTCAAAGTAAATAACAAGATTTTTAAAATTCCCCCTGAAGCTTTTCCTGAAGGTAATGGTACATACCTCTGATATAATTTTTATTTCAAGCTTGCTGGAGATTTATTTCCAAAGCCGAACATGCATTTCCATATAATCCTGATTATTTATGCAGGACCTTAATTTCCATCGCCTGGTGTCCTCAAGAAATATATTTGACTTCAACTAGTACCACAGTCTTTTCTAATTGGGACCATGCTCCCAACTTATTCTGCTGCAGAAGGCATATCTATGTATCTATATCTATCTTTAATTTTGTCATATTTTGTCACTTTCTTCGGGGGATTTAAGTAAGTGATCTCTGTTAATTTTATTATAATCAAGTGAAGCTAAGTTTCAACTGAGAGACTGTCTCTACTTCAGACATCACCCAAAGCCACAAAGCTCTTTGTCTGGGGATTTGGTTTAGCTTCTTTTCTGCATTACTATGTAAGTTCAGAGATTTTGAATTTACAGGTGGTCCTTGACTTACAGCTATTTGTTTAATGGCCATTTGACAATACAGTGGCACAGAAAAAAGTGATTTATGATCAGGCATTGCAAGTATGACTATTGCAATGCCCCGTGGTCATGTGATCAAAATTCAGGCAATTGCAGCCTGCCAGGGTCATTTGTGACATTCCCAGAGGGCTTCTGACAAAGTCAGTGGGGGACGCAGGATTTGCTTAATGGCCGCAACATAAAGGTGATAAAATGGAGCATGTTTCACTTAATGATCATGCTGTTTAGTGACAGACATTCTAGTCCCAGTTGTGGGCATCAAGTGAGCACTGTATTACCTATACCATATGCATTAAGCTATTTTTAAACAAAGATGGTCATGCTTACAACAGTTATCAAGTATTATGATTCACACATCTATTTTCCTAAAGAGTCTTAGAGTACTATCCTAAACATATTTCAGACTATCCTCAAATCAGTTGAACCTCTTTTTATTTGAAAACTCACCCACCCACATATATTTATATGTATATATTTGAATATATTTATCCAAATATATGTAGATATATTTGGGGGTGTATGTGTGTGCGTGAGAGATCACACATTCTAAATCTTTCAGCAGGAAAATATTAAAATATCAACTCCCACCAACTGGGATAATTTTTCAAATTCAGTGACACTACTATGGATACAAAATTAGAAATTGAAAATGAGTGGATGATTAGAAATCTCACATATCACGTTAATTACTGAATTGAATCCAGTCTTGATGGGATCTGTATTTTGTTATATTTCAGAAGCCTTGGCAAAAGACAACAAAGAAAGTAATGATGAAACCTGGTCTGCCTATGATGAGCACAAAGCTTTGTATGTTCTTCAACACTGGGATGAAATGCCTGAGTATGGATGCAAATTAGTACCAGAACATGTGGAAGTTCGATCCATTTACAATCTAGAAAACCCTGGTATACTCCAGGTAAAAGCAGAAATTTGATTTATACATACTATAGTGTTGTTATATTTTGCATCCAACATTTACATATGTATCTTTAAGAAGAGATTGGACAGCCATTTGTCTGAAATGGTAGAGGGTTTCCTGCCTGGGCAGGGGGTTGGACTAGATGACCTCCAAGGTCCCTTCCAACTACTACTACTACTACTACTTCTTCTTCTTCTTCTTATTATTATTATTATTATTATTATTATTATTATTATTATTATTATTAGTAGTAGTAGTAGTAGTAGTAGTAGTAGTAGTAGTAGTAGTAGTAGCAGCAGCAGCATAACAGCCATTGCCTGCAAAATATTTGTAGGAATATTTGTCTGCTGTTTAGCGAGGTCCTCTCTAAGATAACATAACATATACATAATAACATATACATAAGATTTTTCAACTCCCATAATAACCCTCGTGGACAGAAGGCTGCTCTAGCACAATCATAGCCACAGGTTACTCTGGCCAAGTCAAACTCAGTTCCTGGTGACTTTATAGATATAACAATATAGTTTTCTTGGCATAATTATGAAAATGGTTTGCCATTATCTTCTTCCTGGATGTTTTTTTTTTCAATTTTGCTACCTTTCTGACAGCTCTTAGATTTCTTCAGGCTCTCCAATCCAATCACAAACTAAGCCTGACTTAAATTTTTGAGACCAGTCAAAGATGTTTAGGTCTATCTATTTCATAATGCTGGTTTTGCTTGGTTTTGGCATTTGCTTATAAGCATTTGCTTATACTCCTATTCACAAATATTTTGTCTGAAAATATTTCAAGATATTGAAATTTCTTCAACCCTTCATTGAAAGAAGGCTGGATCCTAATTGTTGTTAGCCTATACCAGTGATCGTGAACCTTTTAGAGACCGAGTGCCCAAACTGTGGTTGAAGGAAGAATTCTTTTCCAACCAGCAAATATATTCCTGGTACAACTTTCTGCTGAATTCATCTTCCATTTTTCAGGGCAGGTTGTGAGCAAGAAACATGAAAAATGTTGGGGAAACAAGGATTAATGTTCTTGGACCTGACCTGACTCTCCTGGGCATAAATGAAAGGATGAATGAAAAATGCTGTTTAGTTGCCTAGACAACACATCCCAAGGTGCAGTGTAAAAACACAGATGCACGGAATAATACCAAGCAACTTAGGCTATTGACCAACAAAGGAGAAAACATTATCAAGTGACTTTTTGTTGTTCTTGTTTCTCCAGGGTTCTCTCCACATGTGGATTGACATGTTTCCAAATGATGTCCCTGCGCCACCACCTGTCAACATCAAACCACGACTGCCAATCAGGTGAGGGGGGACCTCTATGAACAGGAATGTGAATTAATACTTATTTTATCTTTATAGAAGTTGTTGTGTATATTGTGCACTGGGAAAAGATTTGTGACTTGAAATTCTCTGATGCCGCAAACATCTAACCTTTTATCTACTTTCTAACGGCAAATTGCATCACATTGCGTATAAATGAAAAGTGCATTTAATATTCTGGAAAAAGGTTTGCAGAATAACAGAATCAATACAGTTAATTTCCTCTGGATGCCTTTTCAAATGGAAAAGTGCGCACTTGTGGGTAATATGCTGTTAAGAATGGAAAGTAATGTATGTATAATAAAGCAAGAGGAATATGCAGCTGCAGCTTGCCTCAGAATTAATGGAGAGACTGGCTAGAGCCAAATTTAGACTAACTCAATGGTATACAAGAAGAATCTGTAATTCTAATATGGAAACCATGGAAATCATATTGAATTCGTGCTATTTTAGCATTAAACCAAATGCAGAGAATCTGCAATTACCCTAAGGCAGTGGTGGCGAACCTATGGCACGGGTGCCAGAGGCGGCACTCGGAGCCCTCTCTGTGGGCACACGTGTCGTTGCCCCAGCCTCGCCTCCCCCCACAACCCCCTCCTCTCCAGCAGCTCCCCTGAAGGAGAGTTGCCCCTGAGCCAAGGACATGGCAGCCAGTCAGAATAGACAAGACTCTGCCCTCACACCCCATTGTGCACAGTTGATGCTGCAGGGCGCGGGCAGAGGGCGTGACTGCCATAGCGCTGCTGGGCTGTCTGGGCAATGCGGCGGGCCCTGGAGGCGGTGAGTGGCCCTGTGGGGAGGCGGCGCAGGGGATGGGGGGTGGGGTGGGGGCGGGACAGGGGGTGGAGTGGGGGCAGGGCCAGTTTTGGGGCACTTGGTCTCTAAAAGGTTCGCCATCACTGCCCTAAGGGTTTGTTTGTACCAAGGCCACTGACAAGGGGCTTCACTGCCACCCATCTTGTATGCATCTTTGCAATTAATTAACAGATCAACCAACCAATTACTCAGGATTTGCAAGAAAATCATTATTGTCTTTGGTTTTTTCCCTCTTTCCCAGTTATGAACTACGTGTTATTATCTGGAATACAGATGATGTGATTCTTGACGATGTCAATCCAATAACAGGAGAAATTTCCAGTGACATATATGTCAAAAGGTGCATTTGCTGGGATAGGTTAAAACAACCAGAAATCTGTTCCTGGGCCATCCTTTCCATTTCATTAAGTGTCTGAATTGGAGTTTAATATATTGTATTTGTGTGTGGAAGGTTAATTCATAATTATCCTGATACAAATTCCTCCTGCTACATGGTTCCTTTTGGGGTTTTAAAGAAACAACACTTTGTATGATGTGAACTTTAGCCCACTCTCTATCCTTTGCTATTTGGGAGTTAATCAATTTAGCATGATTTTTCATTTTTGTAGCAAATATTACTCTACTGATATAGACTTTGGCTTGGGGCACCTAAATAAAGCTGCCGCCTGCTTTTCTTCAAGCTTGCATATGAAAATGCACTGTATATCCTACATAGATAACTCCTCAACTTACAAGCACAGTGGAGCCCAAAATTTCCACTGTTAAGCAAAATAGTTGTTAAGTGAATTATGCCCCATTTTAGGACCATTTTTGCCACAGTTGTTAAGAGAATGACCGCAGTTGTTAAATAAATCATGCGGTTGTTAAGTGAATCCAACTTCCTCAATGACTTTGCTTGTTGGAAGCCAGCTGGGAAGGTTACAGATCACATGACCCCAGAGGCAGGGCAACTGATCATGTGACCGTGGAGATGCTGCATGGGTTTAGTGCAGCGGTTCTCAACCTATGGGTCGCGACCCCATTTGGGGTCGATCGACCATTTCACGGGGGTCGCCAAGCAAGGCTGTCCACCATTTTTTTCCCCTTTTCCAGCGGGTGCCTTACCTCCCTTGGGCTGGGCCAGCTGGTGGTCGGCCTGCTCTGTCTCTGCCGCTTGCCAGCTACGCCTTGGCCGGCACAGGGGGCGGAACCACGCATGCGTGGCGCTCCCGGGCAGGGAAAGTCCTCGACTTACGACCGGTTGGGTAGTCCTCGACTTACAACCGGTTCAGTCCTCGACTTACGACTGGTTTAGTCCTCAACTTACGACCGGTTTAGTCCTCGACTTACGACCGGTTGGGGGTCACGGCATTAAAAAGGTTGAGAACCACTGGTTTAGTGTGAAAACCACTAAAAACCTCATAAATCACTTATTTTCAGGGTCGCTATAACTTTGAACGGTCACTAAACAAATGGGTTGTAAGACAAGGACTACCTGTATATAAAAATGTGGACATTTATAATGTGATGGAGGCTAGCGGGGGTGCAGCTGAGACATCTAACCTTTGGGCTTGAATGAGCAAATCTCCATTCCTTCCTCCACTGTTACCTTATTTAGGATGTACAAGTAGTATTTGACTTATGACTACAATTGAGCCTAACGTTTCCATTATTAAATGAGACATTTCTTAAGTGAATTTTGCCTCCCCGTTTTACGACCTTTCTTGCCACAGTTGTTAAGTGAATCACTTCAGTTGATAAGTTATTAACATGGCTTTTAACTGAATCTGGCTTCCCCATTGATTTTGCTTGTCCAAAGGTTGCAAAAGGTGATTAGAATGAGCTTGGGACACAGCAACTGTCATAAGTATGAACCAGTTGCCAAGCATCTGAATTTTGATCACATGATCATGGCGATGCTACAAAGATAGTGTGAAAAATGCTCATGTCACCTTTTTCAGTGCCGTAACTTTGAACTGTCACTAAAAGAACTGTTGTAAGTCGAGGACTACCTGTATTCTGAATCATCCTTATGTTAAAATGTTGCTAGATGCTAATGAAAATTTCTCCTGCAGCTGGATCAAAGGACTGGAGAAAGACAAGCAAGAAACAGATGTTCATTTTAATTCTTTGACTGGGGAAGGCAACTTCAACTGGCGGTTTGTGTTCCGCTTTGATTACCTTCCAACCGAGAAAGAGATAACTTACAAAAAGAAGGATTCTATTTTTTCTCTGGAGGAGTCAGAATTCCGTGAACCAGCTGTCCTAGTCCTTCAAGTCTGGGACTACGACAGGATTTCAGCAAATGATTTCCTAGGTATTCTTCTAAATGTACAGAATTTGAATGTTAGCTTGTTTTAGTGCATACAAATAGGAGAAAATTTAGGAAAAAAAGATCTTCTATAATTTTGCTTGCAATTATATGAAATTGATCTGCTACTTAAAGGTGTTCTGTTCTTCTATTAAGCTGGTTAATATGAAATAAAAAGGAGCCAGAAACAGGGAAAAAAAACTATTTCAATCCCCACTATTATTTAGAGGACATGTCCCAGAATGCCAGGGACAATTTAGCAAGAGCTTCTTCTCCTTGTTCAGTTTTGAATGTTTTATCCAGCTATAGGTAACAAAAGTCATCTTACCTATTTATAGATACAAAATCTGTATCCTTGGTGAAGCAGTAAAGGAGAAAAACGACTATACAGTACCATCCAGTGGTTACCAAGATATTACAATATAAGGTCTAGAATGTCAGGGTGAGTTTATGGGTTCAGAAGCATTGATTGAGTCTCTTTGACTCTCAGTCACATTTATTTACAGACAGTCCTTAACGTACGACCACAAATGTAATTTGTTGGCCTATTTGCTTAGCAAGTAAAATACCAGATGCCTCTGCCAAGAAGCCAAGCAAGATTAGGTCTGATTAATTCTTGCTGGCTGATCACCAGACATTCCAAGGAAACAGAATAGGCTAAAAAGTCAAGAAATATTGTAGAAGAAGAAAATGGCAAGCCACTTTGCTACTGTTACCAGGATAACTATTTGGATATATTCAGACAAGCTTCAGTTGAGGGTCCCTTAACTTTAAACAATTTCTGGTATCCCTGGGTAAGTTTTCTTAGTTAAATAGGAAGATCTATATGAACACCAGGAACTGCTTTAAAACGAGGTCAGAATGTTTTGTGTTGCCAGTGTAGAGCTGTGGGTATCAGACCTAGAAGAACCAAGGACAGACGAAACCTGAAAGTCCAGATAGTCCATTGGGAGTGCAAAGATGACCACAGATGGATTCTATAATGCTAAGTCCATTGCTGGCAACTGCAAGTTTTCTGCTGTGATTACAGCTTTTCTAGCATCTTTAATCAAACAAGGTTACAAATGAGTTTATTCACTGCTCTGAGTAACAAACTGAGTGAAGCTTGAATATGGGAAGTTCCCTGAAATTAACTTCACCAGCTATGAGAGTTATGCAGGGGCAGGGATACAGTAACACAACAAAATCCAAGAAGATCGTATTATTCAAACAAGACTCAATTAGAAAAGGAAGCCATTTTATATTTTTTCTTTCCCAGGAGAACCCAGTGATCAACCTGATCAATTGGGTTAGATCATGTGCTGTAGTTATTATATGCTACCTTCAGTCAGTATTTCATCAGTAGCACCAGATTTAGCCATCTGTGATAATGGTGCATAATTGTATCAAATGATAGTTCTATAAGATTAGTAGTAGATGGACATTGTTCAAGAATTGACTAAAGAATATTTCTTCAGCCTCAGAATATAGGCTTCTTGTACTATCTTTAAGAGGAAATTTGAAGAAAAGGAGGTTCACATTTTTTTCTCAAGCCAGATTGCTGTGCCCTCTTTTTCTATATGTGACTTGTTCAAAACATCTTACAGGCATCTTTCTACTTATGCCATGCTATTGGGAGGCTGATGGTTAGAAGGTTCTGCCTTGAGCAGGATTCAACAAGATGACATTAAGATGTCATATTTTGATTTCTGCAATAATGTTTCAGGCTATCAAGATTTGATGCCCTGCTAACTGTGATCAAAATTAATATAATTCCCAGTAAAATTTTAAAAACCCCAATTCTTACCGGTTTAGCAATTATTGCGATATTATATATTATATAAGTGGGTGAGTGCCTGAGATTCTCTGTTTTTTGCACCTTTCTAGGAGCCATTGAGTTAAAGCTGAATGATATGGTGAGAGCTGCCAAGAGTTCAGAGCAGTGCACTATCAAGATGGCCAAGGAAAAGGCCATGCCACGGTTTTCGATCTTCCGAAACAAACGAATGAAAGGGTGGTGGCCTTTCGTTAAATTGAAAGGTCAGGAAGACATTGAAAGGGAAGAGAGAGAGGCTAAGCAGAAGAAAAAGAAGAAGAAGAAGAAGAAATGGAGGAGATCAGTTAAGCCAGAAGATGTTGAGTTTTCAGATCCTAGTGGGAACATCTTCATCTTAACTGTAAGAAAACATGCAGCAATATTGAAGTGGTGCCTGAAAGGCTAGGATATAAATGTGGGGTCTCAAACCCAGCTTTTATTTTAGGGTTCCCATTCCTTAAAAACATATCTGTTTTCCTGGTCTTTTTATTCCTACTTCCCTCTTTATCTGAGATGAATCTGGCAGACCCTAGTTTTCTGACAGCTGTGATGCTTTCTTTTGAAATTGCCTTTTACAGAAAGTCACCAGGCTGAATCCATCTTCAGTTTCCAGATATTAAGAAAAAGCTCTGAATTTCATTAGACTGTATTTTGGAACTTATATATTTGTGGTGGCTATCAGTATAAAACCAAAACCTGACAGGGTAAAAGAAGAATTCAAAATAAAAAGAAAAACTTCAAAGGGCTGATGCCAATGTGTTTTGCTTCAGGGAAAAGAACAAACCAGTCTCCAGAGACAGGAAATTTAAAAAGATGAACTTCATAATCAGAAAAACTTCTTGCCAACACCATGTTCTGGGCAGAGGAAATAGGTGGATAGATGTGACTCTACAAGAAGATCCCAATCTAGAATTAAATGGGATCTGCACTACTCTGAGCGCAGTCAAAATATCTTTATCTTGCTAGGAAATGTGTTTAAAGAGACATAAAACATAAAACACAGATCATAAAATAATGGGTGCCTCATATATTATCAGAAGCCACTACCTTTTCTAGGTATCAGAGCAGTTGTTCTTAAAGACTATCAACTGACTTCTCCCATTTCTCTGATGATTGATTCTACAGACATGGATTTTTACTCTTGAATTTGATTGATTAATTTTATGTTTAATTTGCTGTCAACTCAGTGGTGGGATTCAGCCAGTTCGCACCACTTCAGCAGAACCAGTAGCTAATTTTTTGTTGCCCAGGCCCAGAATGGACTTCCGGAAGCGGCATCCACATAGAGAACCGGTTGTTCACATATTTGAATCCCACCACTGTTTCAACTGTTGTGGAAATTGTGTTTCTTGGAGAATTTTTTTGGTTTTGTTGCATTGTATTTTCTTTAATAAGCAAACACTTGAAAATGTCAGCTGCTATTTCATAGTGTGGTTTTTTTCCAGGGAAAAGTAGAAGCTGAATTTCAGTTATTGACTATAGAGGAAGCTGAAAAAAACCCAGTTGGTCTGGGGAGAAAGGAACCAGAACCTTTGGAAAAACCCAAGTAAGTGCTGATAAATGTTTGCTGATTATCATACAAATGCCCCAGTCATAGATCCAACCATATCTGCCCTTGCTCTCCCACTCAGAATGGTAACAGTGATATATAGTGAAGGGTTCTCTAGAACAGAGGTCTCCAACCTTTCCGGGCTCGCGGACCGGAGGGACGGAGAGCAGCTTCAAAATTGGTGCGCGGGTGCACGGGGCCATGCACACTGGCACGCACTAGCAGCCCTGTTTGTGCATGCGGTATGTGCTGGTGCCGTGTGCATGCGCAAACAGCTGCACATCCCCTGTGGCAGCTAGCAGCCCATTCGCACATGCGCAAACAGGCCATGCAACCCACCCATGCTAGCGGCACATGTGCAAATGGGCTGCAGACACCTGCTCTGCGCTAGCATCCCCATTTGTGCCTGCACGCATGTGCAAATAGGCCTGCGGGGGCTAGCACGAGTGGGGGGGAATGCACGCCCACATGTGCACGCACTGGCCAGCCTTTTCCGTGGCCTGCTGACCAAGAGCCTACAGCCCAGACCGCGGCCCATAGGTTGGGAACCCCTGCTCTAGAATCCTCCTGTTTATGTGTATGAGGAGTTAGCTGAATGTAAAGTTAGAATAATTTTATATGAATGTGGCCCACTTCCAGTTAGATGTCCTGAAACTCTGTTTTCTACTGTAATATTCTTATTTTTTTACTATCATTTCCAGGTCCAGATAGCTGGAAAGTAGTAAGAGAAAGAGAGCCTAAATTTACCAAGAATCAATTTATATCCAAAATTATCATACTGCTAAAATTGCCTCTTTATGTTGCTATTGTAATTAAATAGAGTACAGAATATGGAACATATTCAGTTTAAAAACTGGCAGCATGGTTTGGAAGATCTTTAGCTTTTCAGATTATGAGGCTGAAGCAAAGAATATTGGCTTAAGGAGAATAAGGCTATTCATGAACTATACTTGTGATGACTCCAGAATGAGAAGCATTTTTTCTCTGAATATCACTCACTCTTGGCCAACAGAATTATACAGTTGTTGTCCTTGTGTTTTGCTTCTGGGCTTTAAAGAAGATAGGATGATGAACTCAATGACATTTTATGCCTGAGAAGGTGCCTTCTTATGAGAATCCAAGCATCTGTACACTCAGTGGGAGTCAAATTTTATTTATTTAAAACATTTATATAGTCACCCATGTTACATCAGATATGGGGGATATGGTTTGTATATTTTAAATTTTAACATTTGATTCCTTCCTTAGCTTCTCCCCCCCCCCCACCTATCTAAAACATGTTCTTTCTCCTCCAGTCGTCCCAAAACATCCTTCAACTGGTTTGTGAACCCCATAAAAACATTCGTCTTCTTCATTTGGAAACGGTACAAGAAGTACATCATTGCATTGCTGATCATTGCAATTCTGACCATATTCTTGGTTCTTATTCTCTACACAATGCCTGGATACATCAGTGAGAAGATAATAAATGGCTAAAGAATTACTCTTCCTCCCCAGCAAATAGGGATTTAACAAAAGGAACAGAAGGGAAATAACAGTGACTATCTATCAAAGATCTTAAAGAACATGGAATATAGCTGCCTAATTATTCGTACAGCATTTTAAAAATGCATCTGCCAGTGGAAAAGAAATGCTGCCTCTATCTGAGCAGACAGCCTGCTCACATATAGGATTTATAACAGTCTTTGAAATACGTTTTTTTCCTGTCAATAGTTCTGAAGATAAAGTTTTATTGAAAAATAGACTCTGTGGACTTTATGGATAAAATAAATAAAAGAAAGCAGAGGAGATGTAGAAGCACTAAAATTAGTCATATGAAGAAGACTAACAGTTTTATGCTGGTGCTGTTTGTGTTCCCAGATCAAATGTCTGTGGGAAAATGAATTTCAATTAGTCAAAACACATGCTATGGAGAAAAAAAATCCCAATATTATAGAGCAAGAGATGGTAAGCAGTAGTGGGATGCACTTTATTTATGGAAAAATTATCACTTGTCATTGTTAGTATTTTGTGTTTATATAACAGTACATAAGAAAATAGACTATGTACTGTACCATGCAAATAGACCAATTTTAACGATGGGAGAAAAACTTTAGAAAATGATTTGATCAACTTAATTGCATTTATACCTCTGTTTCCTCATATACTTACTATATCATGGGTTGTGTTGTACCACACTGAATAAAATGCTATGGTGATGCACTGAGGACACAAAAAACTATTAAGGTCTAGTTGAATGTTTAGAAGAATTAAGTGTATCAAATCCTTTGTGAGTTTTGCAATGGAAGTGCACAAAGGTTGTGCAGGTGCAAACTATACTAACTTTTTGTAGATAATCAATCACAGTGATTTTCTCTCTCCAACCATGCCTACCAAATAGCTAATAATATAATATCCAGTTTGAGAGAGGTAGAGATGTACTGCTGTTTGTGGATTAGAGCACTTAGATTGCTGGAATACCAAGTCACATTCATCTTCATAAGAAACACTCACAAATGGGAAAAATAGTTAATAGTGTTATATAGTTTTTCAGTACCTTAGATTCTATTAAGTAACGTAATTTGTATGGGCTTTGGATATTTGGGCAATTGTGAGATCATATTGAAGTGCTTTCATAATATGGAGTATGTGGGTCATCTATTTGTGAAATGGCTGCTATGGTGGACATGGCCAAACAAAGCATTGGTTTTATAACCAAAAGACTGGAGAAATTGTTCCCCATCATTTGTTCTAAGCTCCAAGGAAGTTCTCTACTTTTACTTTGGTCCTTATTCTGGGTAATCAGCCTACTACCAAACCACTGGTCTGGACTCCAAATGTATCCACTCAGCTGGAGCTCCTGGGCTGAGCAGAGATAGTTAGAGTCAGGCTATCCCAGGAGCTGTGCCATAAAGGGCCTTATAGGAGATAGCCAACATCTGGAATTGCACCCGAAAGCTTATAGGGAGCCAGTGCAGTTTGATAAACAATTACATGAGATGAATACACTGTATTCTGCTGCAGATTTTTGTTGTATGAGTCATAGCACAGTAAGTGGGGAATCTATGCAATGCAATATTGCACAATTTGTAAAAAAAAATAAGGCATCAAAAATCAGTTTATAGCTGTCAACACTAAACTTTTAGGAACTCAGGTTGCTCTGCAAATCATGTTATTGACTAATCTTTCATTTCCAAAGGACCAACTGGCTCCTAAATATGTGCCAAAATAGCTTTAGCTAAAGTGTGTCATAAGCAATATGTATGCAACTAGTACTACACTAAATGAAGTGATTTGAATAGATATGAACACAAAATTCCTTTCAATGATCAGACTACAAACAGTACTAGAAAACCATTTGGAGTTCAGTGGGAGATAGCTTCAATTTGGTTTTGAATATTTGGAAAGTCCAGTGCTGAACCAAAATTACATTATCCTTTGTGCCTTTTTTGTCTGCCATATGTATCTCTTTGTACAAATAGTAATCAGCATCCAGGAATTTTCAAAAAAGTTAACTTAAAAAAGTATTTTAGCATAATTTTATTTATTTATTTATTATGAATGTATACTCTGCCTTTCTGTTTATGTAAATACTTGAGACTGTTGAATATTTTAAAAATACAAAAAATAAAATTTAAAAGCTTGGCAGAAGAAAAGCATTTTTGCCATTTTCCTAAATACTCAAGAGAATTGGTGGCCAAACGCTCCTCTCCAAGTCACTCTATGGCCCGGGAAAGTCACAAGATAGGCAATTACTGGGTGGTAGAAAAGTGCACAAGTCTGAGCACTTCTTTAAGTACTATTCTCTCTGTGCATAACTTGGACAGGAAAGCAGAATTACAGAAGGAGAGTGAGCAAGCTGCTGCTCTGCTTTTCAGAGGTTTGTGGTCTTCTCAGCTACCCTTAGCTGCTTCCTCTCAATCCTGTTCCCCTTTTTTCTGTGGCCTGATATTCCACCTTTCTGACTTTGCTGGATAGCCCAAGGCTGTGTCCTTCTTTGCTACGTTCTCCCGTCTCAGACACAAGAATGCCGGACCTAATTTCTGTCCAAGACTTCATTTCCCAAACCGAAGAGGACCTGAGTTCTCCAACAACCTCCTCCTTTACTAGCCACATGGGCAAATGCAGGAACACAGTTTGCAGCTTAGAGGAGGTAAGGGAGGAGCAGGGAAAGAGGATTTAAGCCAATACAACTGGATTGAATTAGTTGCTGAGGATTTATTGGGGTGGGGGTAGGGGTGGTAAACAAGAATCAGGAAATTTCACCTCATCCTATTAACATGTAACCAATTATTATTTGTGAAATAATGTGCACTTTACTCTTTCAAGAGCAGAAGTTCAAAGCAGTTTACACAATAAAAATGCAATTGTTAATTAAAAATTAAGTTCCTGAAAAAGTGAAAAATCTAATATTATATTTCTATTTTAAAGTATGAATGACTATCTATGCATCCAGATGTTCACAGAGGTTGACAATTCATTTAAAACTTTCCAGCCAAGCTGACAAAAAGGTTATGACGTACAAGAGTTTGACCATAATAAATGTGTTTACTCCCTAAAATGCCATTAAGTACAGTTATACCCTTTAGAGCCAGACCATCACAGGACTTTACAGTGGCACAAAATTTCTCTGAGCCTTAACAGGTTTCTTCTCATTGGTGAAGATACCATGAATTAGTCTTATCTAATAACTGCAGAGTTCCTATGGGCACAATCTGAAATAGGTTGATATGCTCTTTGGCGTAGTGAATTCTGCATATTTCTTGAGTTATTACTCCCATCCTGTGTCAGCATTTCAACAACTGTTTATATACAATTTAACCAGGCAGATTAAGTTTATGGTCTTCTCACAATATTACTTAGGAATGAATCACATGAAAATAAATGAGGCTTCATTCTGAGAAAACAACTGACAACAGGCATAATTGATATTTTTAAAACAATAAGGTGGGGTACCGTTTATGCAGCTATGGAAGAGATCATTTACAGTAAATATTTGTTGATTATATTTTTTAGAACCATTTCTGTCTCTTTTACTTTTTCATTTCCTCTTTTAAAATGTGTTGCACATCTTTCATTTTTGATTTCCCAATAACCACACTTATTGTGAAGCAGGTTCTAGAAATGGACAGCTAGTTAAGTTTTGTAAAGAGCTGAGCAGATCCTAAAAGCTATCAAAAGTCCCTTAAGAGCTAGGACAGGATGTAACATTAAATTTAAAATTGGTAGCAGGAAACCATTGAAGAATATTAATAGTTTGGAGGAAAAAAACTTGTAGCATCAGGAAAAGAAAATGTTGGTGAAGTTCACATTATAAGTCCAAAGCTTTATCTTCATTATTAGTGCTTCTAATTAGCATTCTGATATTATTTCATCTGGCATTATCTTACTATTGTAGTGTATGAGATAGTGCTTGCTTTAGTACTGTTAATTTTTGATACTGGGAAATAAATTGATATTCCCAATCCTTTGGACACTGTATTCCATACCTGTATGTAGAACTTTAATTTCATCTTCTTGTCAGATTTTAAATAATTCTGCTAGAATTAACTTTATTTTCCAGAATGTCTGATTGTAGTTCTGTGATAAAATCTTTTCATGAATTTATGCTCTGACAATCTCTTTTGTTCATTTTTTTCTCTATGGTTGTGCCACCTCTTTATATTTCCCTTTCTATAGTATGTATTTGCCTCCTTTGATTTCTGTAATTTTCTTATTTTTTAAAAAAAACTATTTCTTATCCTTCTATTTTTCAGTTGTCCTTAATTTCTTTGAATTGGTTATTCAGACAGAACTCTTTGTCTCTCCCTGTTTTATCTAAAATTTAGTTTAGCTGCACAAATTTTCCTGTCTCTGTTGCCATTCAGCATGTCAGCAAGCTGTCATTTTTCTTTCACTTTTTGCATTTCTGAATACTTTTTGTTTGCTTCATTTTTAATTATGTGTCAGTTTTCAGTGTAGAGTTCTGCGAGGCACTATGTTTGTAATAACTATTCCATTAAAGATATTTTTCACATTTGTCACATGTGAAACATTGCTGAGGTTTTATTTTGGTCTATTTTATTTATTTTCTTTAGTTTAAGGTTTAATTTGATAAAGAATGTGTAATCTAAGTCACAAGAAGCAGTAAGTCTTATTTGTGCTGATTGAATAGTACTTCTCCATAGTACTCTGTCTGTATATTGTATATGATTGTATTATATCTCATATAGTTAAAGATTTCAGTGTTGTCCATTTGACCAATAGAAAAATAAAATAAAAAAATCTTGTCTAGTTAGTTCACACCTTGAACTTCCACCAACTGTACAGTGACAAACCTATCTTCATTCCACACAAAAAAGGTAATAAATTGCTAGCAATCCTCACCATGCTTTCCAGTATGTGTATTTGAGTGTATTTATTTATTTACATAATTTATATTATCAGCCACTTCACAAGCAAGTTATTCTGGGATGTATACAACAAACTAAAATAATAAATATCTAAAATCATTTTCATTAACAAGTATTAAAAACATTATACTTGTTTTAGTAGTTTGTATAGTTTTTTTAGACGAAGGGACATTTATAGCAATGGAGCCACCTCACTAGTTCATCTGTCTCCTGCCATCCCAGGCCTGCTGGCAAAACCAGATCTTGAAGGACCTTCAGAAGCTGAGAACTGATGAGGTTATTCTTATCTTGGGGTGCAGGGGAGAAAATTCCAGCATTGGATGATCTGCAAAAATCTGAACAGCATTTATTTATTTACAGCATTTGTATAGCTGCCCATCTTAAAACCAACTCTGGATGGCTTGCATCCAATAAATACATAATGCTGAAAACAATAAAACAGAAAAACCTGGCACTATAGCCCCATTTCTCTGATGCTACCCACATTCTCATCTCACCTTACCCTATTCCAGTGCTTGCAGTATAGTCAAGTCTTGAAAGCTCTCCACAGGGATAAAAGGATAGGAGCAGCTTGATCTGGGAGGAGGGAGTGCCATAGCGCAAGGGCTGCAACAGAAAAGGCAAGCTTCCAAGGACCCACAAGATGGCAATGTTTAAGGCAAGCAAGGCAGTCCTGCAGGTAATTTTGTCCCATGCTATATAGGGCTTTAAAGATATAAGCACCTTGGATTGCCCCTGGAAGAAAATTGAGAGCCAATGCAACTCATGGAACAGGTATAATGGGCAAACCTCAGGGTGCCCAATACAGTTCATGTCACTGCATTCTGGACCAGTTATAACTTCTGGGTGGTCATCAAGGACAACCTCATGTAGTGTATATTGCAGTAATCCAAACAGGTTAGTTATGAAAGTAAGTTTATATATTTGATTGTAATAAATCTGAACAAAACCACTGAAATCTTCCAGAAACATCCTGCATCATTGTTGTCTTAAAAGCTTCTGTGAATATAAGTTTTGTGGGGAGGGGATGACAATATATGCATTATGATGTCGTCATGCAAACACCACCACTTATAAAGTTCTGTCTGATATCATGATGCTAGGATATAACCACAACCTTTGTATAATGAGATCATTCCAAGCCTGTCACCATTTTAGTGTCCTTATGATTTGCTATAAAAGCTAATCCTAATGAACTGCAAAATTAAAGTAATAGCATGTTGGTAACATACTTTTCCCAATTGCTCTGACTATGGTTGTAGGCAAAAGAGAACATATGTTTAGCCTTTCTTTTTTAATGCTTTTAGGACTTGGATTCAGATCGAACTGTTCTGCAAAAAATGAGAAAAGCAGTCAAAGCAAAGCACACGACTGGACAAGGTCAGACTGCAACAAGAAATAGAATGGAGCCAAGGGAGTAAAATCTGATGGGCCAGAATATTTCTATATCTTTATATCTTTAAGGAGTATTTTTTTTTTAAAAAAAAGGACTAATTCATTTACTTCTTTCTCTTAATCCTTAAAAATGCAGGTATCCAGAAATAGATCCTACTAAGCTTTAGTAAGAATGTTGAATTTAGTAAGGCTGTTTAGAGAACTGGTTTGGTGTAGTGGTAAAGGCATCAGGTAAGGAATTGGGAGATTCTGAGTTCTAGTTCCAGCTTAGGCACGAAGCCAGCTGGGGGACCTTGGCCCAGTCATTCCCTCTCAGCTCTAAGAAGCAGGAATGGCAAAACATTTCTGAAAGACTTTGCCAAGAAAACTGCAGGGGCTTGTCCAGGATGTCAATACTTCCTCAAAGGAACCAAGAAGGGGGGGGGAGGGGGAGGCAACTTACATTGAACCATAAATTAGGCAACCACCTTGTAGGCAACATGATGTATAAGCCAAGTCCATGTCATGCAAAGAAAGAAAAGTTGATTGTTATGATCACACTCAGTAAATGTATTGCACAAACTGCCATTTTCAGGTAGGGTGCACAGGACTGCTACCTGACAAATATACTTGTTCAGGCATGACAAAGAAATTTCAACTCAGTACATGCCTAGCACTAAGCAACTCTCCTTTATATTAAATCCTTTTCATTTAATCCATGAAAAGCTGATTTCCCTGCAGACAGACATTCTAGAATTCCGTGTCAAGCTGTAGATGCAAATGCTGCCCACTACAGGCAATCTTGCTGAACCCCATGGAAATTGGCTGTTCACTGATGTTGTGTACTTCTTTGTTACATGTGAACAGACGTTTGGGTGCAGCAGACTAAATATATGCACTCTGCTTAATAATCTCTGTATGCAAGAAAAAAGCTGGATTCACACATTACACTGTGCAACAGTTTGTTTTAGCTAAGGATTGTTAAATAAGCCATATATCCTGATTTGCCCATTAACCATAAACCATGACTTAGAAGTCAGAATGGCTAGATTGATAGACTACAATTAACCAGAATCAAACTTTGTTTATACAATCATAGGCATCACATGTCTACAACTGACAGAAATTATATAATTTGAATTATTTGCATGACGATGCCATAACACTGTGGTATCACTTGCTGTCCTGCTCCTCTGCAGAGACATCCCACAGTGTGAATCCAGCCAAACTGTAATATTCCATGAAAGAAATTAGATCAGACAAATTGATTCCGAAAACAAACAGCATAATCATGGACATTACCATGGTGACATCAATTTCTCAAAGAGAAAATATATTCCAAAAGTGTTTCCTTCACTCTTGACCAGCTGTCTCTCTGTGAGCCCTTTGTCATTACACCTCCTTTCTTGTAGATAAATTTCCCATTCAGGATACATTTGGAAGTCATTAGTTCCAGATGAGAAAAGACTGAGGGATCGTATCTTATTATAAAGCAATCTTCCTTGTAAACGCTTACCATTTGCAATCTGTAATTCCTCATTTGGCATGGAACTCCAGTGCTTGTCTGCCCTTACAGCATGGTCAGGAGGACCCAAGAACTAGAAGACCACATATTCTCTTCTGCTGTGCTATCTTAACAACCTCAGATCAGTTATCTGAGGTCCTTACCTTCATGTGGCATTCTATGTCCTTCTCAAAGTACATTTCCATATCCTATTTTCCAGAGTGTTCCAATACTATATGTATTCATGTTGGTTTTAGGGCCATTAAAATAAATGAAATGGCTTCCTGCCAGCGTTTTCTGATTTCCTTTGTAATACAGCTTTGCTTGCCTCAGAAAAAGAGGTGCAAGAACATTCAAATACCTTTTTATTTCTGCAGATCTCATTAGCCACTTAGAAGCTCATATTGCTGCCCTGGAGAAATTTTCAGGAAACTATCACAACACTGGAGATGAAAAGCTTTCTGAAGCTTTTACCACCTTTGCTTCATTTTCACAAGAGCTGCTAGAAGCCATCAAGAGTCTGGTACTGCCCCATTCATCTGAACTCCCATTTTCTGGGGAAAAGGTTCCAATGTCCTACTATTGGGTTTGCTGGGCATTGTTGTCTAACAGCATCTGGAGGGCCACGGAAAGGACTTTCCTGTTCTTTGTCATGACAGTTTGTATTAATTTCATTTTAGGAAATCGATTGAAATTTCCCTGACCTGTGCGAAATCTGACTACAGGTGTCAAGAAATTCACATGATTAAATAATCTCCTAGTTATAAAAATGGGAAATGTGCTTAATCCATTTATTAATCAGAGGGGGAAGCAGAACATTTTGATGCTTTCTGTATATGAGTAGTCAATTTTTTTGTGTGGACCAAAGCCCATGCTCAGCATTTGGGGAGCCTGAGATAGGAATAAGGTTGGGGACAAATGTTTGAGAATTCTAACTGCAATGTGCATATTTTAAGATTATTCCACAATTCCTATCAGTTTTTTTATCCTAAAGTTGCATTGGACTGCAACTCAGTCCTGGTTTTAAAGATATGCCCTCAAGAATTTCCGTTTATCTTAATTCCAGCCCAGAGGATAGACGCTTAAAGGCACCTTTAGCTGTTCCAGTTTTGAAGTAATGTTCTCATGATCCAATTTTTGCATTATAATCTGTCATGAAAGCTAATTTGGTGTAGCTGTAACAGTTAAGACACCAGACTAGAAACCAGGAGACTGTGGGTGCTAATGGTAGCTTGGGTTCTAGTGCCAGCTGGGTGATTTCCTCTCAGCCCTAGGACAAAAGCAATGACAAACTACTTCTGAAGAAAACTGCAGGGACTTATCCAGACAGTCTCCAAAAATTAGATATGATTGAATGGGGGAAAAAAATCTCGCATACTACACCAACCACTTGGCTGCTGATGTAATCTAGGTTGAGGATTAGTTGACCTCTTATTGGTCTTGTTAGCCTGGCTGCAGAAGAGACAGGATAATTGGCTTCTGCAGAGGCATCTGCCCTCAAGTGCTGATCAATCCATTCTGAAGTGCTTGTTTCATCTTACACAGGTTCTTTATATGCACTGATTTAGTACTCTTTTGAAAGAGCATGGACCTGTCCTTAAAGAAGACTGATTTATACTGCATAAAATATTTGATCCAGGAAAAATAGCGGAGTTTGCCAGCTGTGCATTGCTAGTTCTGTGCCTGATGAGGGCGTTAAAAGTTTTCTGCTGTTTCTGCTGAGTAGGGGTTTCATGTGGCCATTGATTTTAATACTGGGGTAGCAGGCACATCCCATTTTGTTTGTTCCACAGGGTTCTTCTAGATGCTGCTTGTCATGACCCTTTATTGCCAGCACTGCCATCCCTTTGCTAAGCAAGGGTAAAGTTCAATTATTATCAATTGCTCCTTCCCATCTTACCATGCCAGTTATCCACAGCCGTGATTCAGCTGTTTGGATTCAGAATGCCTGCTCTCTCAGAAGAGTGGTTTTTTGCAAAACAGCAAGTTTAGACCTGCTATAGATGAGATTTCTGAATGTTATACATAATATTGTTCTGGGACTGGCATTGCCTGCTTCTATCATTGTTTTTGAATTTCTGCAGTACTGCTGGATCTGTTTGCTTTTAGGGGAGGTTCTTATATCAGCTGCCCCGCCTCATAAATAGAGTTATGGGGACCAGACATTATAAGAGAACAGCTGCTCGACTCTTCTTAATGTCTATAAACATTGGCTGTCTGAAAGCATTCCACATACAGTAATAGCCCATACTATACTGCATACTTTAAGTTATTACAACAGTTTTCAATATTCTCTTCTTTCATTAGGAAAGAGCACTTATTATGTGCCAATTACATAATAAACTTTGTTTTTCAGTTGCTGAGCCTCTATCACAACATTCATTTTTCTCTGGATTCACTGGTCAAGGGAGATTTCAAAGGGGTGAGTTGATGCTGGAATTAGATTGTAGAATGTGTATTAAAGCCAGTCATCTGTTAATTTTCAAAATGTGATTTCATGATCTTTAAAAGAGTCACTCTGTAGTTTCTATGTTGTAGGAAACACTCCTTATTAGGGACAGCTCTTTTCATACTATTTCATTTATGAATGACAATAATACACACTCAAATTCCTCACCCTGAAGTTATTTTCTTGCAAAGCCTTTTACACAGACTATTTTTCTGATAATTCTTTTGGGCAGTTGTAGACACTGTTTTTGTTCTCTGAGGTGGTATCAAAGCTGTGGTATTGTCAATTTCATTTGTGAGGAAGTGATAGGGAAAATTGCATAATTTCCAAATAAGCAGGATTAAAGTTCATTTTTAAGGCACACAATTGGGCTGGAAAACTGATTAAAGAATGGACCTTCTCAGAGCAGCTAGTATGTCAATAAATTAAAATTACTTTTAAACTTAAGTTTTTGTTCAGGCCTGCATGATCTCAAGCAATCAACTTAACAAACAGGAGCATATTTGTAGTCCTCTACTACTTCAGGGCAATGAAAAATGACTTTTTCAACATTTACTTATACCACTTCCAAGACTATACATTTGTATATTGCATTAACTTTCATTTTAAACAGAGCAGCTGGTAGGCTGCATTTCTTGCATTATGCCTATATAAAAGCAATTTGTGTGGCAGAAATAAGGGGGGTTATTAAAAGAAACTGCAGCCTAATTTTGATGAGCTTCCTTGCAATCCAATGATATTGCAATGGGGGCTTGTTGCTGCAGGCAGGCAATTCTCATTTATTTCAATTGTTTTACTGAATGGATAATTCAGCAACATGAGATGGAATTTGATACTTGTTAATGGGAACACTCAGATGCTAGCAAACTAGACTGAAAATTAGATGTTGGAACAATAGGGAGAAAGAGAAAGGAAGTAGCATATCCAATACTGCTGGATGTGACTGTAAGGGTTTTCCTTATGTTCTAATAGCAACACAAATGTGCATTAATAACTGCTTATTACCTTCTGTCCGTCTTCATGAGTTTGCCATTGTCTCATTGTGGCAGGTTTACATTTAAAGTATTGTAGAACCCACAGACCATGTGGCTGAATGCTTCTCATCTCATATTTATAAGAGGTAGACTTATTACATAAATTATAATCACTGCTGTAGTGCATCTAGCTCAGTGGTTCTCAACCTGTGGGTCGGGACCCCATTTGGGGTCGATCGACCATTTCACGGGGGTCGCCAAGCAAGGCTGTCGGCCATTTTTTTTGTCCACCATTTTTTTGTCCGCCATTTTTTCCCCCTTTTCCGGTGGGTGCCTTACCTTCCTTGGGCTGGGCCAGCTGGTGGTCGGCCTGCTCCGTCTCTGCCGCTTGCCAGCTATGCCTCGGCCGGCGCAGGGGGCGGAACCACGCATGCGCGGCACTCCCAGGCAGGGAAAGTCCTCGACTTATGACCAGTTTAGTCCTCGACTTACGACCGGTTGGGGTCGCGGCATTAAAAAGGTTGAGAACCACTGATCTAGCTTATACTGTATACACATTTATCCAACTACGCTTAATCCTATATCAATAAGCGACAACCATTTACAAAACTGAACAAGGTTACAAATTTCCTTTTCCCATGTCCTTAACTGGCTAACTTAGCAATAAAGATAGTATAGTAGTGACACAATGTTAGCCTTCCAAGATGATCAACACAAAAAGCACACCCAGATGAAATAATTCTACCTTATTGTAAGCTTACTTTAACAGAACCTTGCAAGTCTGAAAGTAGACTTCTCTCCCATTGCCTTTGCAGCCCCCAAAAAACTAAGGAGGGTCCCTTCAGCTTCACCCACATTCCTTTTGCAGGCTGAGCTGCTTCATATCTGACCTGGCTCTTCCCTCTGTCTCCCAAGGTCATTCCCACATACCATTAAACACATTTTTTTTCTCTCTAGCCCTTTCCTGTAGGGAGTGAGAATCCTATTATTTTGTGATTACACCTGTCCCTATATTTTTCTCCACTCTCCAGCCCCATGCCTCCATAGGTCTTGTTGCAGATTGGAGTTTCTTGATAATTTATTTATTTTTTTACTGAGTTACCTTTCAGTGTCTTGGTCCTTATCAGTGTGTGGTGGGAAACAATTACTGGCTGCTGGTTGGCTATCGCAGTCTGCATCAACAGAAGCTTTTGAGGCTGTTAGGCTCCGCTACTTCTCACTCCAATTATCAGCTTCAGCATTTCACTGCTCACTCCACCAAATCTATGTTCCGTTTCACCTCCTCCAGGCCCAGCTGGCTGCTTTTTCAGCTTTGACTCAGTTTTCTTTCTTCTACCTCCATTCACACCCTGTCCCGTCAGCATTTTTTTTTAAATCTCTCTGCAGCACAAATGTGGTCATTTATTTTCTCAAAATCCCAGGGGATACAAAACCACAAGGAAGGAAAACTCACATTGGCAGCTTTGAAGTTTTTCTTCCACACTCATCCCCAGCAGAGGCCACTTAAAGTTGTCCTTAGCTGTTTCAGTTTTAAAATAGCATTTCTCTTCTCCGCTGGGCTGTGAATACAATCTAGCATATTTCATCAATGGGATGCTAATGCAGTCTTCAGTTTGGGATCTGCCCAGCTTCTTTTTATACTTTAGGTCAGAAGTGTGGAGCAAGCATTTTGCTGAGCAAGATATGGGACCCTGTTTCATGCTATGCATCTTTCTATACTTGGACACTATTATGTAGTTGGGGAACCCAATAAGTAGATAAACTTACTCTGTTAGCATCTACCTGCACTTCTTTTTTCCATCCAGCAGGTTGGAGGGGAAGTAATGTTAGAGGAATCCACTAATCCCCCTCCTTAATTTTTGCAATGTGTATAAAGATGGTACCTATCACCAACTTCATTGCTGCTGCCAGTTGGGGCAGAATCCATAGCAGATTGCTTTGGAGCTGATTAGTGACTGGGGCAGAACAATGCATTCCAGCTTACTTTTATGTCAGTTCAACGACTGGTGGATAACACTTTAATATAGCTCTCAGGAAAAGAGAGTTAGGAAATGGAAAAGCTGAAAGAATTCACTCTCTATGATGCCACACACTAAAAAAAAATTGAAAATATATTTATTTTATTTGTTTTCAAACTCTTTGGAAATGTAATGGCTCTTTTTCTGTATATTGTTTCCAATACCACAGTTAGAAGAAGGAACCATAGTTCAGGAGCTTTTGCAAGTATGTAGCCTCAGATTTTATCCCTGATAGTCCGAGTTGAAAAGATCAAGAAGGTGTTGCTTCTGTCAGAGAGTACCAGAGAGGTACTAATTAGGTCTGATGAGTAAACTTGAGGATTAGTCACTTCAAATTTCTATTTTAGTAACGGATCAGTTGAAACAAAACTTTATTTAGCATCAATATTGTGCCTAAAGAAGCATAATGATATAGCATACTGTAAAGTATTATATAAAGGGGAATTATGACTTAAACACTATAATGTTAAACAGATTAATTGCAATCACTAATTTTCTGCATTATTAAAGATAGTTCTAGCAAGTAATAAAAATTAAAATAGGAATCAAGTACATACAAGCATAATGCATAGATACAGATAATCAACTAAATAGACAACTACAGCTAAAATAGATGACCAACAGAGTCAAATGGGAAATGTCTAAGAATTTAATAAATAATAACTGAGGAAAATTGTGGGGTATTATACAAACAGTATAACTGTATTTAGCAATATTCAGAAAAATAGAATCAGATTGATCTGATAATAACTGAAGGTAAATTGGAATGCTTGACACACAAATACATACATGCTAACAGAACAGTTTAGCAATGTAAAATTATTTGGGGGTAGAAAAATAGAACAAAAGATAAAATGCAGCATTAAAGTGTTGCTTCATCTCTCAATAGGATTTTAAAAAGCCTTTTGAAAAAGCTTGGAAGGACTATGAAAACAAACTGTAAGTTGTTCTGATATTATCTTCTTTACAAAACTAACCCTACTTAATTTTGAGATGATTTTATTAAAATACCTAACATTGCTTTTTCTCTCCTTGAGTGCAAAGATAGAGAAAGAAAAGCGTGAGCTGGCGAAACAGTATGGAATGGTGAGGACAGAGGTTGCTGGAGGAGAGATTGCTGAGGAGATGGAAAAAGAGCGAAGGATGTTCCAGTTACACATGTGTGAGGTGAGGCAGGCAGACGGTGAGGTTTCTTCTCAGAAAGGAGGTCCTGAGTCTGTCTTTCTTTCAGCTTAGGCAGGACCCTAAGCATGATACCTCTGAAATGGTTGAGAATCTATTAACTCCATCCTGTGGAATCCTTGGTGCTTTCAGAGCTTGGTAGTTTTGGATGTTTCAGTACCCAACTAGGTAATATCTTCAATGCCAGATGGGAATGGGCTCATATCTCCATTGGGCCCCACATCTTTGGCTCTTCTCGCTCTCTTACTTCTTACTTCATTTATTTTTTCCAAAGATTGCCTCTAAGAAAGAGAAATGGCCTATCTGCCATGTGACCTTCCTATACTATACCTATACGATACCTAATGGTGCCGTCCCAGAAGCAAAATTCTTGGATTGTGAGAATTGTGCCTTCCTCCCAACTGGTGCCCGCTTCCAGGACAGCACCATCTGGCCTCTATATAGTATAGGAAAGCTGCATAGCAAATTGGATGGTTCTTTTTCCAAAAGATGATCTTAGAAAAGATAAGTGAACTGAGGCATGATTGGGGGGAAGAGGCCAAGGGTGTGGGAAGTTTGCAAGGAGAGCCACAGGAAACTAGGGAGGCCCTGGCAAGTCAGGGGGAAATGGATGAGCTCTGGAGGTGCTATACTGTGGGTCTGATCTGTGCCAGGCCTCCCTCCCTGAGGCACCCCATGTTCCACTTAATGAACTGCACAGTCACTTAGTGACCACCATGGGGAGAGCTAGGGTTGTGGTAATTAAGCAAGTCAATCATGCGGGCACCTCACTCAATAACCTCCACAACCTCCATATTTCTGGGCTCAGTTGTGGTCATATATTGAGGACCATATGTAGTGGGCCTCAAAAAGCAGGACAGCTAATATAGAGTTGCAATGAAGAAGCGAAGTGGCAAAATCACTGCCTGTTTTGTGCCTAATTTCCTCTTCAAATTGAAGGAATCTCTTCAGTTCATTTAGGAGAATCTGGATCCAACTCTTAATTTTTTCCAATAAATTATGTATGTTTGTTTGTTGATACATATCCGTCAAGATAATTCCTCTAACACTGGGACCTTCATTTTTAAAGCATCATTCAGTCTCTGAATGATGCTTTCCACTATTTGGTAAAATTCGGTTATAATTATTCAGATCTTAATTCTACTATAGTACCATAATTACCACTATGTAGCAATTAACTTTTTTGCTGCAGGCTATTAGAAATAACTGTATCTTATACCTGGAAAAATATAAATGTAACACTTGGTTTAGTTAGTGTAAATAGCTATGTAAGTTCTGCCTTTCATAGAATTTAAAAGACAAATCATAAAAATAAATTTAAATTACTTCAATCCAAGTACAATTGTTTTTGAGTTTATGTAAAGCGAAGATTATTATATACTCTGTGCGTGATATAAAAAGAAAGAACTGCATAGTGTAACTTAGCACTCAAGAACAGAGGAGGGCTAAGCAAACAAATGAGAATGTAGCTTAAAATGTCAGCTATGTAACCTTTCCCTCCAGTACCTAATTAAAGTGAACGAGCTTAAAACCAAGAAAGGAGTTGACTTGCTGCAGAATAACATCAATCACTGCAACTCCCAGTTCAAGTAAGTGCCATCCATTTTCTACCTTTTCATTCTTCACAATTCTCTTGGAAGGAAAGATATTAGGGCAGTTTAAATGCAAATTTCTTGTTGCATGAACTTTTGTAAATGTGAATCTATGGCATAAATATATTTTATTCTAGAGTGTACATTTTACTCTATTACGGGTAAGTAATCTTATCCTTGTAAAGCTTCATTTCCAATTCCTTTCCTTATAATTGTCTGAACTCTGAAACACAGAATATAGCAAGTTGCAAAACTGCCAGGTTAGGCCCTCCTCATAGCTCCTATTTTTATGTTGGCTTTTGCCATCCCTGTTAATTTTTCTACCTTTTGGGAGGGAAGGGGTCGTGCTGTAAATTGTTTGGGATTAACACAAATGAAAAACAGTATACAAATACATATTTTAATTTTTAAATGTTTGCCTTTTGTTTTTACTACTACATTAAATAGAGCAATTATTTAAAAACTATGCAAGAACAATTGCAAAGGGCATCCACTCAAAATCCAATGTAACCAGTTGCTCTGTTTGAATTTCCATCCGTTTCAAAATGAGTTGTGAAGACTGTAGAGGAGTGGAATGCAGTGTCCATTTCAAAAAGAATGTGGGCGATACTATATTTCAATGCTGCAAACATTAATAATAATAATAACAATTGTGATGTCACTCATAAAAGAGTAGCAATGTTGCTTCTCCTGAAAGGAAATTGTATGATGGATAGGTACATAGGTCAGTAGGTTTTTGCTTACTATGCGTGCAATGTTAACAAAAGGAAACATTTGAAAGTGTGCTTCCCTACCTCCAGTTTCAAATGGCCTTGCCTATTCTATCATTTCCTTCTGTTTCATGTATAAACTGTCCCTCCACCTACAAGAATGGGTAACAATTGAAGTAATCCAATAAAACACAGGTAAGGCAACAGCAATACGTCCATAGATTTTTCAGCCACCATCTTGCAAACTCTGAAGAGATACATTTCTAGCCTTAAAGCCATCCAGGCCAGTAGCTATACCTGGGTACTGAGGCTGAAAAGGGCTTTTCCAGATGAGGTCCTTACAGCAATTCAGAACCTGGACCTCATCACTCTCATGGCTGCATTTGGGAGTTGAATTGATTTCTTACTAGTTCTATAGTGCATGCAACATTACAACAAATTAAATAGTTTCACCTGAGCATTGGAGACCTTCTGGACCAGTGATGGCGAACCTTTTAGAGACCGAGTGCCCAAACCGCAACCCAAAACCCACTTATTTATCGCAAAGTGCCAGGGCCGCATCAGCATTGTGGTGCCCTCGGGGGGGGCAGTGGGGCATCTCTGAGTGCCGCCTCTGGCACGCAAAACCTGGGGTCACAAAAATGGGCCACCATGCTGCAAGGCGCAAAAATGGCCACTGCTGCACCACGGGGTGCAGATACAAGGGGCTGCACCATGCAAGAACGGGGCAGGACTAGTGAGTATCACGCAGGCAGTAGCTCCACCCCATTTGCAGTGCGTGCGTGCTCACGGCCCCATGCGCACATGCATGCATGTAAAATGCTTCCCCCTCCCTTTTCTTCCAGCCCACCAATTGACAATGGTTGGTGACCTCTGCTCTACCACCTCTACTCCAGCTTGCTAGTCGGCCGCTTCGCCTCCTTTGTGCTGGGCGGGGCTCCTGCTCTGTGCAGTGGTGGCGGCCTGATGGAACTGCTGCTGGGGGCGGTGGTGCGCGTGCCAACAGAGAGGGCTCTGAGTGCCGCCTCTGGCACGTGTGCCATAGGTTCGCCACCACTGTTCTGGACAATCAGTTACCCACTCTTGCTTTACTCACCCACTGATGGGAAAGTATCCTCATCTCCTCCCCCTTCCCATCTTCTTTCTGCCGCTCAAGCATCATTTACAACATACTGAGGTTAGCAATTGTGATGATAATTTTGGAAAGACTTCACTGAAAATAATAGTACTGATGTGAAAATGTCCTATGGTGTGAAATGAACATGTACTTTTTTACTTTTGTTTCATTGTATTTTTGTATTTCTCCATCAGTTTCTTCCAGAAATGTTTAAAGGCAACAGAGAAGCACAAGCAATTTATAGAGAAACTAACTCCTGAGCTTCAGAGTGTGAGTATATAATATGAAATTGATAGGCCAAAATTTCATATCAGGTTAAAACACAGTGTGAAATACATAAACAGACTCAAGTCCTATCAAGTCTTAAGTTTACATACACTTTCCAAAGAGAAGTTCAAAGCTTTCAGTCTACTTTTAGTTAACTAGATTCTTTGTTGTATTTGGCATTACTAAGGTTTGTATTAACAAGCCATCTCTAGAAATCATATTTTGAAGCTAGTTTGTTTGAACATAATATAACTAATATAAATAGCAGTTTGTCTGGATGAGGAATTCTGGCAGTTCAAGTCCACACATCTTAAAGTTGCTGAGGATGAGAAAATTGTTCTAGGCAACATAATAAAAACAAAAGCTTACATTTCTAAAATCCTTCTTCCCTTGTAAATAGTGTAGGAAAGAGCCTGTCCACTTAGCCGGAAGCGGGTTTTCATTCACATTCTGGCTTTTCATTCTCATGCATGCTGCATTAGAACAGGTTCACAAAACCTGAAGTCCTGGGCATGCACCCTCCACAGTAAAGACTTGGAAGTTTCACATGTGTAAAGGGATTGGAGCTTGTAACTTAAAATTTCAAGAACTTGCAGAAGCCACTGAAGAGAGAATTATTGAATGATTATGATAGGAGAATAAGCATATTAGTTATGTTTATTTTTAATATAAAATGAAATAAAATTTAACTTCTGTCCTAATGCATCCATTTTGTGCAGTCTCTAGCATGTCACTCATGTTCCAGAGTGGACATGCTAAATATGTAGAGTTTTGCACTACATGTACCCTGCTATACCATGCAGATATGCAACACTGATGTGGGGAAACAGACAGCCAGTCAAGGAGGGGGGAACCAAGTTGGGAGTTAGCCTTGAGTTGTTACTCAGCTGCAAAATATCTAGCTCTAACCTCCCCTCTAAGTTCCATGTACCTTATCAATATGTTCCCGAGAGAAAGCAAGCAGACTAGCGAGATTCCTGAGTTATAAGTGGAATAAAATAAAGTAGTTAGCTTGAAACACTATATGTGTGGACTTGATTGTTTGTGCCTGAAAACTGGTGAGGCAAACTTTCAGCAACAGGCTGAGGGTTCCAAAACGTCCTCCACCCTAAACCTGTTTCTTGAATATATCTTTAAGGAAGTGCATATGTTTTCAAATACTACTTGGATGGTTTTCAGGGCACAACCATAATAAATATTTTCAACTTAATAATTAAGTTCAGCAGAAAAGGTAAAATGGTTCCATGGAAAGACATGTAACTTGGCCTTTTGGCCTTCCAGAGAGGTATTAAAGCTTGTTTTTGCCAATTGGCTTAGGTGCTGGAAGAGTTGGTTGATGGAATAAGACCTCATCTCCATGCTGTCCATCTCCTTGGTTTTAATTTTTTGTGTAGTTTTAAATTTTAAATTTGTTTTTCTATTCATCTTTTTATCATCTGTAAGCTGCCCAGAGTCGCCTTATCAGGGAGGTGGGTGGTATATAAATTTAATAAATAATAAATAAACTTCCTTTTCCTTCTGGTCAGATTTTATATGCTGTGTTGTGTAGTCTGAACATCTCACTTTAATTTTAAATTGATCCCTTTCAAGTATGTGTAACAATGAAGAATCGAAGAGAAGTAGACATAATTTCAAATTGCAAGCATCTGAACACATATCAGTCAGACTTGGAACAAATGATGTTGTCATTAAATTCATTAGCTTAACTGGTGTTAAAATTGCTGTTAATAATATTGGCTGGAGACTTCCTGGAGATTTGGGCAGCATAGAAAGAAATGCCAACTGAAGGTATTTTGCAGCAAACACAAAAACAACTGATGTGTTTGATGGAATGTTTTTGTGATGCTTTTTAGATGAAGTCAAAGCAGGAGGAGGAGAAGAAACAGTTGTGTTCCCTTCGGGATCAGCTCAAAGTAGCATTGCAGTTGGAGCCCAGAGAGGTAAAACTAGGGACGGTACAACCAATTTTGCTATAGAGAAAGACCAGCAGATACCTGATGAAATATTCTTAGAAATCTTTTGTTAAGGACTAAAAGGAAGAATTAATTGGGGGAAAGGCAATTTACCATGTGTATGAGCACAGTTTCTGCCAATCTGTCTTTGCTTCTGTCAATTCTTCAGTTTTATGGAAGAGAATTTGGTTTCAAAATTCCTTCAAAGGAGAAGAGAGCTTCAGGAAATATTCACAGGTGGAGTGTTTCTGTATTTATTTAATTACAAGGGAGATAGATAGATAGATAGATAGATAGATAGATAGATAGATAGATAGATAGATAGATAGATAGATAGATAGATAGATAGATAGATAGATAGATAGATAGATAGATAGATAGATAAGACAGACAGACAGACAGACAGACAGATAGATGAATGTGGTCATGTCTCTTGTATTCACTGTACACTTTTCTCTTCTACATGCTTTATCCTCCCTTCAATTAAATCTCAAAAGAAGACAGTATGAAGGAGCTACTCCCACAAGCCTTTTTAAAAAAATAATAGTAGTAGCAGCAGTTGTGCTGTCCCACCTAAGGGAAAGTTGTGCTCATGAGAAAATGTTTAAAAAAAATTCTTTCCATGGGGAAATTCAAAAAAGCCCCCCATCCAATATGTCTATCCCAAAATTTAGTGCAGAATTTTACAAAGCCTTCTGTACCCAAAAGTATTTTGTGCTTTGACGTGAAATATAATGCCCATTACATTGCTTTAAGAGGAAAGTTATTAGTAAGAAAAGGTGCCAAGGCAGCCTATCACAAGGACAAAATTTTTTTGGCAAGGATAATAACTGCCCAGCTTTCAAATTTCATCTGCTAACATTGGAGGAGTTCTGATCAGAAGAAAAGATGGGTGCCAGCAAAATCAGGCCATTATATCACATCAGTGTTTCTTAACCTTGTTAACTTTAAGATGTATGGATTTCAACTTCCAGAAATCCAATTCTACAGATCTTAAAGTTGCTAAGGTTCAGAAACACTATACTAGATTGATCTTTCTATGCTTCAACAGTATTGCTGCAGATAATTCATTGCTATTGCGGGCTTAGCATTTTCTAGGTAAATGTGCTGAACTTGTGCCCAAAGCAATTTTAAAAAATATGAATCAGTGGGAAAAGAGAAGATACATCATATGAATGAATAGTTGAAAGGATTTGTGCAGCAAATGGATTACATTATCTGTTGATCTAGAGAGCAGACCAAGAATCAATGGGTGAAAATGGCAAGGAAGCAAAGGTTATATTTTAAGAGGATCTGATGGTAAGAGGATTTTGCAATATGGTGGATTCTCCTTACTCAATAGCTGGATGATTGTGAGGGATTCTATGGCTCCATATTGGATTGAGCAGAAAGGTGGAATCAATGTCCATTTCCAACTCAACATTTCTAATTTTGAGATCATATTCTAATGAACGTTGAATTTTTGGCATCCTTGCTTATTGGTGCATATAATTACATTTTAAAAATGTATATTTGTTTTCTAGCAGAATTCTATGAGCAAGCCAGTGAGGTATAGCATGCATCAACTCCAGGGAAATAAGCAGTATGGCACAGAGAGATCTGGGAGCCTCTTTAAGAAAAGTGATGGGTAAGTAATGCAATGATTTCATCCTTGGCAACTGCAAATATATTTTAAAAACAATAAAACTTAAAGCAATAGAACTATTTAATTGCTGTCTGACTTTCTCTGTTGAATGCAGGGCTGTGGCTATTTCTCTTGTAAGTTGCCTTGGAAATATTGTATTTTGAAAGCAGAGCATGAATTACTGAAAAGAAAACACAATTGTTTTCCAGGCAAAATTTTGGTGTCGAAATTATTAAAGTTGTTTACTGGGTATATTTGGGGTTAACAGATATCTGGCAAAAAGGAGGACGTGTCCTTTTTGGCCTCAAGTTTTGCCTCTGGCAAGCATAGCTTTAAAAAAAAAATATTGTCTTTTTGAATCTCCTGATTTTTTTATTATTATTTTGGATTGTTTCACAGCCATAGTCATTCAAATTTTCATATATTGTGACTTTGTAAATTGTTTGCTTCTTTCTTTACCTTGTTTATTGATAGATTCAAGAGTTTAGAATTACATTATTTATTTCCCGAAGTCAGCAACTGACTTCACTCAAGTCCCTTCAAATCAATGATCACTCTAGTCTGTGGATCACACAACTCATCATACATTTCTCTGTGAAATCTGAATGGGACATCACTGCAGATTTTATGTTATTGCTAGCAGATGTTCTGGAAATTAAAATTTGTTGTAAACATATTATGAAAATATGATTTCATATATATCTAGACCTAAGTAAAAAAAAACTGCAGTTTTTCACTGTAATTTTGACTGTGGATGCCAAGAAAGTTAAACAGTTAGTGTGCCCTCCTTTCTAATTGTCCATGTCCTCCCTTGCCTGTTCAGTTATCTGTTGGCCCAAAGTACATTTCAAGGCCTAACTAGCTTAAATCTTAAGTCTGCCTCTCCTATAATGAACCTATCTGACTCATAGATTTGTAAGATGGGTCTTTTTGTAGCTGCCATATTTCTGGCATAGGAGAGAGGACCTCCTGCTTTGCTCCAAGATTTTGGAATGCATTCTCTTGGAAGCTGAGTTGAGTTTCTATTTTCTCAGTATCCAGAATATGTTTATTGATTTAATTTCTTTCTACTAATATAATAATGTCATTTTGTATATATTGTTTTGTTTTTAAAATGGGCTGTATGTCTTTTCTACTTTGCCTGAGTAGAAAGGGAGAGTATAAGGGAACTAAATAAATCCTTTTATTATAGTATCTCAGCCCAATGGTAGAAGGTTCACCCTTCTCTATAAGCAATTGCATGCTCTGCAGAGTTGAAGAAGGCCTCTTTCCAGACAGACCCTGTAGAGATGCTGATGGCTTCATTAGGAAGAAAGGAAATAGTGGAAAACACTATTTCATTTAAATTATAGTTATGTTCCAAACATGAATGCCTTTTGTTTGATCTGACCATCTAACGGTGCTCTTATGCCATGGTGGTTGGAATTAATACTGTATATGTAGCTGGTTAGTTCTCCAATAATGTAAAATGTTATCTTTTTACTTTTAAATAAAAATATGCTATTTTTATATTTCAGCTTAAGGAAAGTCTGGCAGAAGAGAAAGTGCACAGTCAGGAATGGCTATCTTACCATTTCACACAGTACAGTATGCATTTTACTTCCAGTATTGGGGTGTTTCTCTTAAAACAAAACTCTTAACAAAATGGAGCTACTGTTTATACATTGGAGTTCCTCTATGCCCTTATTTTGTTTTTGGAGGCCCTGAAAAGGCAGGTCCACAACTTGGGTCTGCCTGGACTCATGGATCAGCAGATGGAGGATGTGGCCAGTCAGGGCTTTGCCCAGTTTAGTAGTATGTCATTTGCAACCTTACTTGAGACCTTTACAGTATTTACCTCCTCCTGGAACTGTTCAGCCTAACACTTATTGCTTCTCCATTGGTCTTCTGCTCAGTCTTTCCCCAGAAACCCTTCCTTCCCCTCTTGAGGTTTGGATGAAGCTGTCACCAGCTGGGTCTCTCCTTCCCATTCTTAGATCTTGAGAGTTCTCATCCCTTTGGGTCCTTATTTCCCTTTTTTCAGGGCTGCCTCCTGAGAACCTTTCTTCTCCCTTTCCAGCTAGGAAGTGACAATTGCTCTGCATACTCAACTTCTTTCCCCAATTTTTCTTTCCGGACACTCTGTACACTTCACGCATAGAC
Organism: Protobothrops mucrosquamatus; assembly: GCF_001527695.2. Taxonomy (NCBI): domain Eukaryota; kingdom Metazoa; phylum Chordata; class Lepidosauria; order Squamata; family Viperidae; genus Protobothrops; species Protobothrops mucrosquamatus. The sequence goes on from NW_015386686.1 coordinate 357,436, forward strand.
ATTTTCTCTCTTTTTCTTGTTATATTCCAACACACTTCATCTGATCCTCTTTATGAAGTAGTAACAACAGCTCTATAACATCAGGATTTAACCCAAATAATACTGCTTAGGATACTAGTTAAATGCCATTGAAACTGATGTTCATTTTTTTTTCTATGGTTAATTAGTTAAATCGTCTTCCGGTGAAGCTGAATTTGCTCACTTGTCAAGTTAAACCAAATGCAGATGACAAGAAATGTTTTGATCTTATTTCACGTGAGTTCTGTTAAGTTCATCTTAGACTGGAGTCGTTAACAAAGTATCATCCAGATATTTGATTTTATTTCCCACCAGTCTCAGTAAACATGCCAATGATAGGGGATTAGGGGAATTGCTGCCCAAAGTATCTAGAGTTCACCTGGTTGCTTGATGCTGATGTAATGATTATTAGGTACTTGTAGTTTATCTCACAAGTAACCTGAATCTGGATAACCACCCTGTCTTCTCTTCCCTCTCCCCATTCCAATTTAAATCATACATACATCTGATAAAATGAGCTAAAGTTCATTAATATATATTTTTAATTGTGAAAAAGTATTACCAGACCCTTCCTGATTTTTGACTATTGTGGCTAATATGGCTGTCATCCTACAATATTTTTTGTTAATGACTCCAGCTGCTTTATTTTTTATATTTCTTTACTAATATTCAGTTGTTTCCACATTTGCATATAAAGGATACGATAGCTTTATCTCTGTTATTTTCTGGTTTGCTAATTATTCAAGTACAATTCTGTTATTCTGTTTTTGTGGGGTTTTTTTCTTTTCAGATAATCGGACATATCACTTCCTGGCAGAGGATGAACAAGAATGTAATATGTAAGTACCAGGGAGAAAAAATAAGTGCCTCTTCACTGGATTTCTTCAAAGAAAATCTGAATAGATTTTTTTATCTCTGTGCTGAATAAAGATTTATCTCAAGGGCCTGGCTGGTCCCTTTTAAATCTAAGATTTTATTATTCTTTTCCTACTAATTGAAAGTCTTATTTTTGTTCTTTCAATTTCAATTTATTTATAACCATAAGACCCAAATGATACTATCTGTTCAATTGTGTCCAATTCTCAGCTATCCACATTATCTGATCTTACACAACTTCTTCCAGTTATTTTATGCTCTGGCTGATGTTACCTTTGACGGTGTCCAGCCACCAAATAGCCACAAAAAGTCCAAATAGCAGGTTTCAAATATAATCTAAAATTTGGCATTAGATAAAACAGTTTAAGATGTATAATATTTTTTAAAAATTACATAATACACTTAAAACCCCAACTAACTGAGGTGTTACTAAAAATCTTGGTTTTATAACAATAGTTAAAAATCTGGCCATGGCTTCTGTAATTTTAGGATTTTCGTTTGCAAGTAAATTTTTAACATATTCAGAAATATTTCTTCCTTAAAATAGGCCAGATAACTTCCTGCCAAAGAGGCCTATAAAATTCACAATACAATAAAATGTGACAAAGATCAATACCATTTACAAGGACAAAATCTTTAAAAGATGGGGAGTTTTTGAAATCCACCTTTTAGTGTATTTTATGGCAACATATTTAATTTGGCTTTTGAAAACTCTGCCCTTCACAGATGCATGAAATGAATAAGTAGAGAGCATAAGACTATATATCTTTTCCCCATGTCAGGGAAGTGTTCACTCATCAATGTCGGTCATGCAGACTCCATTTTTATCTTTCTCCATTGTTTAATGTAAAGGAAATGGTGTACACAGTAAGATTTTATAGATCCCCTTAATCTGTGGCACTCTGAGTAACAGGATGAAGGCATTCATTTATCTAATGACACTTTCCTTCTATATTACAGATGGATCTCTGTTTTGAGTAACAGTAAAGAAGAAGCTTTGAATATGGCCTTCAAACAAACTCACAACAAGGACGGATACAACATGGAGAATCTGACTGGAACAATCATTGAGGAAATAAAGCATGTGCCAGGAAACAATATGTGCTGTGATTGCTCAACACCAGGTACAAAAAGAGATTGCTGCTGCTTCTCACTATATCTCTGAGAAACAATTTAGGATCTCAGCAAATGATTGTGTTAAATTGTAGAAAAGAGTGATATAGCCCTTGTTATACAATATATAGGGTGTGTGGTGTGTGTATGTCTTATTTCTTCTCCAGGAACTGAAATAAGGCAGTCTTCTTAACCAGTCCAATTCAATCTAGTCAACAATTCTCACTATTTCCAATCACATACCTGCTGGTTGTGCCAGCAGGGAATTTTAGAAAAGTAATCCAACATATCTGAAGGGCACCAGAGTGGGGAAGGCTTGAGTAATAGGTCATTTGAAAGCAGATTTCTCACCCATCCAGTTAATTGTTTTTCCTATTTCCTATTGTGTTCATTTGGTTTTAATAATAATAAAGTTGGAAGGGATCTTGGAGATTATCTAGTCCAACCCCCTGCTCAGGCAGAAAACCCTATACCATTTCAGACAAATGGCTGTCCAGTCTCTTCTTTAAAATTTCCAGTGTTGGAGCATTCACAGGTTGTTCCATTGATTAATTGTTCTAACTGTCAGGAAATTTCTCCTTAGCTCTAGGTTGCTTCTTTCCTTGATTAGTTTCCATCCATTGCTTCTTGTCTTGCCTTCAGGTGCTTTGGAGAATAGCTTGACTCTCTCTTCCTTGTGGCAACCCCTGATATATTGGAACACTGCTATCATGTCGCCCCTCGTCCTTCTCTTCATTAAACTAGACATACCCAATTCCAGCAACTGTTCCTTATATGCTTTAGCCTCCAGTCCACTAATCATCTTTGTTGCTCTTCTCTGCACTCTTTCTAGAGTCTCAACATCTTTTTTACATTGTGGTGACCAAAACTGGATGCAGTATTCCAAGTGTGGCTTTATCAGGGCATTGTAAACTGGTATTAACACCTTATACTTTATATTTATAGGCATCTGTAACGGGCAAAGTAACAAAACAGGAGTTAAATATTTGCTGCTAGCAGAATATGAAAAAAAAATTGCATTAAAGCATCACTATACATGTGCTATCATTTTCTGTCATTGCACTAGCTGTGGATGCCTAGGATTTCCTAGGACAGTGGTGGCGAACCTATGGCACGTGTGCCAGAGGCGGCACTCAGAGTCCTCTCTGTGGGCACGCGTGCCATGCCCCAGAGATGGCAACCGTCCCTCTTCAACCAACCGCCCATTAACTCGCTGAGGTCCCACATGGCTGAATGCATCCCAGCACAGCTGGTTTCCCTCCCCACCATCCCATCCCTCCTGGCCTCGCGTGCTCTCCTTTTCCCAGGCATGACCCACTGCATTGCCTTCTCAGCTGTTGGCTGGCTGTCCAGCTCAGAGGTGGCTTCTCTGAACTGCTGGTGGTGGGCTGCGGAGCCCCAGAGTGTGCCGGTCGAGGGGCCGGCAGGCTGTGGCTGCTGACGGACACTGCTGCCCCCCATGTGCTCTCTGGCCTCTCTGTGCGGGGGCCGATGGTGTCAGGCAGCAGCCGCCCTGGCTCCTGCCTCGCCTTGTCCTGCGACAATGGCACCCCTGCCCTGCCTCACCTTGCCTCACTTCACCCTGCAGGATGAGCCTCCTGCCCACCGTCCCACCAGCCAGAGATCCCCTGGATCTCCCCCAACCCTGCCTGGCCCTCACAAGCATTCCTCCCCATGAGCAACATCAAGGTGACCATGCCCACCTTGGCCACACCCACCCAGTCTGCCATGACCACCACAGCCACACCAACCCAATGGGCCATGCCCACCTGGCACCTGGCGATAAATAAGTGGGTTTGGGGTTGCAGTTTGGGCACTTGGTCTCTAAAAGATTTGCCATCACTGTCTTAGGAGGTCTGTGCTAGGCTTCACACAAAAATAGCTTCTGATTCTCCACCATATCTCTCCTCAAGTCTTCAGTTTGAAGCTAACTACAGTTGTCTTCACTGCTACCTGTCCTTAAAAAATTGGGGAAAACCACAAACCATTAATTGTTTCGTCCAGCAGACCAATTTAAGAATTAAAAAAATGGCATTGCATCTTTTCCCAAGATGAGAGTTAGTTCTGACACAGCCCATGAGAAACAACTATGTTTTGGCAGTAGATCTCACTGTTGCCAAAACACAGAAACAAATGGAAATGAGATTTCTCCTCAAGAAAGGGGGACACAAACATGTTTAAACCTTAATTCTCCAAAGAGGGTTTGCCTCCCCCCTTTGTTAAGTAAAATACCTGCCCTCTTCCTTGCACAGAGACTGTTAAATGTGACTATAGACTTTGTTTCCCTTTATTTTATTTTTTTGTTTTGAAACAAATTATAGCAAATGGTTTATCTCTACTATTAATATTTTAGGAAATACTGTACCTTCACAATGTCAAAAATTGGGAACATTTCCTGTATTATTCATTATTTCCAGCAAGATAACATTATAACCCTATGCTTCCTCCTTGCATAGATCCAGCATGGCTCTCCATTAATTTGGGGATCTTAATTTGCATTGAATGTTCTGGGATTCACCGAGAGATGGGTGTTCATCACTCCCGCATCCAATCATTAGCCTTGGACAAGTTGGCCACCTCAGAACTTCTGGTAAGAACCTATTTTGTTTTGCACCATCACCATTTTTTCACAAGCTTAGCATTGGAATAGATTTGATATGTTTCACTATGTTATAAAATCTTTTGTTATATTTTTATTTCTTTTGTAGTTGGCTAAAAATATTGGAAACTCACGATTTAATGACATAATAGAAGCTAACCTTCCCAATTCATCTTCAAAGCCAACTAAGGACAGTGCAATGTAAGGAACATTCATTTTTTTATGATCATAAGAAGGGGATGGGGAGGGGCAGAATTATCACAATTCCATAAAACAAACTTTAAAAAGCTCAGAATATCAGTTGAACAAGTGGTTACATTTGAATTTGGCAATTTAAAAGTAAATTGGCAATTTAAAAGTAAATTGGAAAATAAAAATAAAAGCAACTGAAATTGCAGCAATTGTATTACTTTATCATTATAAGAAGTTCCCTGCTAGATCAGATTAAAAGACCATGAAGTCCAGTATCCTGTAGTGATTTTCATTTGCTTCTGAGAATACAACAAGGCTTGTATTCTCAACAAGGCTAATCTTTTTTCCCTGTAAAAATATTTTTTTAACAATTGTGACTGATTATATAGAAGAAAAAATTATAGGACAGGGTGATTTTATTGTAAGTAGATTTTGAGTCCTTGGTGCTATCTGAGCTTGGTTGTTTGCCTGTAGACCTTTCATTACTTGATTGGGTTTTAACTTTTATATAAAATAGCTTGCATGACAGTATTGGTGAAAGTATGGTTTTCTCTGTAGTAGCTCCTTGATTTCTGCTTGATTGCCATGGAAAGCAAAAATCAACAATAGCATTATGTTAATTTTCTCCAACAATAAACTATTTTTTAAAACCCTCCAAATATTCTGATGATGCAGAAGAAGAATTCAACTTTGATGTATGGAGGTTTGGTTTGAGGGTACAGGAAAGTTTTTTTAATGGATTTATGGTTTGGGAATGTTTATACCATTGCTGAGAGCTGGCCAGGCTTTTGGCAATAAAATGGTTAGTAGTACAGTCATATCTCGGTACTTGACTGCTTCAAAACTCATCAGATTCAGTTTTTGATGCGTTTTGAAGCAAAAACCTTGTCCCAGTACTCATCTTTTTCCTGGTATTTGATGCACAAGGTAGAACTTGCTGGCATCGGCTGCCTCATGACTCGCTATTCCTTCTGGCTGAAATAAAGGATCACGTAAGTCACGTGATTTGCTCAGTACCTGTTGTTTTTAGTAGTCATTATGTCTCCCAGAAGGAATCCTGGACGAGTACCGAGGTGCCACTGTATTTTGCAAAGGAAAATAAATATTTGAGAAATTGCAAGATCAATTTCAATACAAAGTTATTTATTGTGTTATTTAAGTAATGTATAGGTGGTTACTGGACTAATTAGCTGGCCCATTCCCCCCATGCTTTCTACTCCCCCTCTACCCACCTTTTTAATTCATATTATTCTACTTTCATGGTTTATCTTTTCATTGCTTTGTTTTTGTTATCTTTACATTTTTATCATTTTTCATTTCTGCTTTACTGTTTGTAAGGTGCCCAGAGTAGCCTCACAGTAAGATTGGCAGCAAATACATTTAACAAATACATTAAATCATAAATTCTTTTTTTCCCCTACCCTAAAAGGTAATCTGTTAAGTAGGGAACCGGTAAACGATGTCTTTCTTCTTTTTTCTCTTTCTTTTGGAGCCTTATGATTTGCACTTCTCTACTTATTGGAAGAGAGTTTATTGTTTCTGCTAGCAGATCATTATCGTGCACCTTTTAAATCTGTCTTTTCTGTCTTTCTGTGTACTATTATAGGACTCATCGGAAACATTTCATAATTTCAAAATATGTTGATAGGAAGTATGTTGTTCCAAGGATCATGAGGAGTCCAGTTGCCAAGTTCAAGAATTTGGAGAATGCTGTCAAAGAGAAGGATATATTTATTTTGCTTCAGGCATATGCAGAAAAAATGGATTTAAGTGAGCCTGTTTTGGAATCTAGCCAGGTGAGACTTCCTCCAGTTAAAAGCTGAGGGGTATATGGACACTTTAGCAGAGATAGTACATTAATACCAAAATGTGGAACATGCAATACACTCTTTTTATTGAAGTGTATAAAAAAATTGGTTTTTGAACTATGTGCTAGGGAAGATAATCTACCTAAAGTGACTCAGCATTAATGTTCTGTTTTTTTTCTTCAGGGCAATAGCTTGCTCAGTAAGGAAACTCATTAACTTCCCTTTGCTTCTTTTGAGTCAAAACCTACTGAATGTCAGTGGAAAAAAACTTGATACAGTTTGACACAGGTTTTTTTTATATATCAATTTTCTACTATTTGGTGTCCTCAAGATGTGTTGGATTGTTATCCCTGTTGTCAGTGGTGCTGATAGATTCCATTCTCCTATTCATTTGGAGGCCACCATGAAGGATAATGCTGACATATTTATTTCCACCACTGTCTCTGTTGGCCTCTCATTTTGTCAGCGCCCTACATTTTCCCTTAAATGTAACTAATAAAATAAACAAATAGCCCTTCTTTACTAATAGTAATTATAGCCTAAATATTAAGATTTCACAGAAAAGTTCTGTGATTCTGCTTCCACCTGAGGGGACCTTTTAATGTTAACACTAAAGTTTTTAAAAATGGATACTGACAATAGGAACAGTTGGGAGGAATTCATTTCATAGACAGGATTATGCGGCCCGATTCTCTGGTAAACTATTAGCCATCCATAGTTGTTCATTTGCACTTTGATCAGAGACCAATTTGTAATCTAAGTTTAGGCAAGTAATTCCATAAACTTTCTTCTGATGTTTTTCCTATTGTAAATTAGCAGAAATTGAAGAAATCATTCCTATGATGCTAGTTCCCCGTGAATTATCATGGCAATCTATTTTCTTAAATAATCAGCTTGTTTCTTGTTTCAAAGGAACCTAGAGAGACGCTTCTTCATCTGGCAGTCCTAGTTAGTGACCGAACCTCTTTGCATATTGTAGATTTTCTGGTGCAGAATAGGTGAGTTGACTTGATGGGCCTAACAGAATTAGCAAGTAGCAAATGTTTTTGTGGGTTTTTTCACATGCACACCAAATAAAGTGAGAATACTAATAGATTCTGAGCTATTAGCTCTGGGATTTCTTCACTCTGCTGGAACAAAAATTGACATACCCCATATAGGAGAGATAGCATGGGGGGAGATATCATCAACATATCTGGACCCGCTCCAGTCAGGCTTCAGGCCGGGTTACAGCACGGAAACGGCATTGGTCACGCTGGTAAATGATCTCTGGAGGGCCCGGGACAGGGGTCATTCCTCTGTCCTAGTTCTTTTGGACCTCTCAGCGGCTTTTGATACCGTGGACCACGGTATCATGCTGCGGCGTTTGGGTGAGTTGGGAGTGGGAGGCACTGTTATGTGGTGGTTCTCCTCCTTCCTCACCGACCGTACGCAGTCTGTATTGGCAGGGGGACAGAGGTCGACCCCAAGGCCCCTAACTTGTGGGGTGCCACCAGGGTCGGTCCTCTCTCCCCTTTTGTTCAATATTTATGTGAAGCCGTTATTATTATTATTATTATTATTATTAATTTAATTTGTACCCCGCCCTTCTCCTCATGGGACTCAGGGCGGCTAACAGCCTCATAAAAACCACAATACAAATACAATGACATCTATATTAAAAACCGAATTAAAAGGAAATATTTAAGAAGGCCGATTATTAAAATTATCCTTAAAATACCCTTAAAAAACCCCGCTAAAAAATCCCTAGGCCAGACCCG
>NW_015386686.1:367356-373973 GCF_001527695.2 Protobothrops mucrosquamatus
TACCCCCAGAGATCCGGGTGATCCCGGATCTCCCTTCCTTCCGCCGCGCCCTTAAGACATGGCTATTTCAACAAGCAGGACTGGCCTAGGGGGAGATTTTTAGCGGGGTTTTAAAAACAATTTTAAATTGACACAGGCCAAATCCAATATTTCATTTTAATTATGTTTTTTAAATTGGGGTATTTTTGTATTTGTTTTTTATCAGGCTGTCAGCCGCCCTGAGTCCGTAAGGAGAAGGGCGGGGTAAAAATTCAATTAAATAAATAAATAAATAAATAAATAAATAAATAAATAAATAAATAAATAAATACACAACTTTACATCTCCACTCCTGGTGACCCAAATGATGCTGTGGATGCCCTTTTGTGGTGCCTCAAGGCTGTGGGGGCATGGGTGGGGGACAACAGGCTTCAACTGAACCCTGGTAAGATGGAGTGGCTATGGGTATACGGAGTCTCAATATCCAGACATTTATCATTTTTAGTTCTGGATGGGATGGCACTACCACAGACATACCTGGTGCACAACTTGGGGCTTTTTCTAGATTCACGACTCCTGCTCAAAAAGCAGGTGATAATCGTGGCTAGGAGATGCTTCACACAACATCATGTGGTGCATCAATTGTGCACTTTATTGGATTGCAAGGCCTTGCGTTCAGTCACTCATGCTCTGGTCATTTCCCATTTGGATTATTGCAACATGCTCTACATGGGGCTATGCTTGAGGAATATTCAGAAGCTATAATTGGTCCAGAATGCAGCAGCACAGACAGTTTTGGAAATCCCTAAGGTGGCCCAGGTAACACCACTGTTACATGAGCTGCACTGGCTCCCAGTCACCTTCTGTGTGCAATTCAAGATGGTTACTACCTTTAAAGCTCTTTATTGTATGGGTCTAAGATATCTGTAGAACCATCTTTCCCCAATGGGAATGGCCTGCTCCACTCATGCTAGCAGAAGGGGCCTACTGCGGATCCCATCAACCAAGGAATTTTGGCTGGTGGGATCCAGAAGAGCATTTTCTGCCACAGCTCCTGCCCTTTCAAACATCTTGTCACAGAGGTAAGATCTGCCCCCTCTCTTTTAGCTTTCAGGAGAAGCCTTAAAACCTGGTTCTGCCAATTAGCATGGGGTCCTGAAGTAGAAGCTGTTGGCTGGAGGTGGCCGGTGCACTTACCTCTCCCCTCCAAATCCTTGTTTTTTTAGTTTGTTTTAATTTTTATAATTTTCATCCATTTTTATATTTATAATCATTGAATGTTTGTGTGTTTTATCATTGTAAGTCACCCAGAGTCGCCCTGATCAGTGAGATGGATGCCAAATAAATTTGATCAATTAATCAATCAATAAATGTGGTTCCATAAATGGAGGATTTTTGTATGATGAATAATTTCTCTCTTCTAGTGGGAGCCTGCTGAAACAGACATCCAAGGGAAATACTCCCCTTCATTATTGTAGCCTTCATAATAAACCTGAATGCATAAAACTTCTTCTGAGAGCAAAAGCCAACATCACAATCAGTAAGTGATCATGAAATAAAATGAGTGTTCTGAATGAGAAGGCAAAATGTCAATTTCACTGTAGTGCTACAAAATGTATAGTGAAGATTATAATGCTGCTGCATTTTATACTATGTACTATATTTATTTTTCCTTTCTCTATCTCTTCTGTAGTTTTTTATTGTAGGTTTACTTAGTAGTAATGGATGAATGTTCAGTTTAAGAAAACATACTTGAATATTTGTATCACTGTAAATTTTATTTTAATACTGCACACCTGAATATTTAACCCATTCCCATTGATGTTACTGCATTGGGTTAGTCTTTTTCAGTAGAGTATTTAATTGCAAGCCATTTAACAATAGTTAGTTTTACCCATTCAGTTATCTCCAACTCTTGGCAAGTTTATAGGCAAGTGCTCTTAAACAACAATAATTACTAAATTCCATAGAACCATGGGAGAAAACAACATCCTAAAGTGATTGGATATGTTGTTTTAGGTGTATCTTCATATCTGTCAAACCCAACAGTTAGTAACTTGATTGGCAGCTAAACATGCTGTTCCAGGTATCTGCCAACACTCATCTAAGCCAATAGGTGCCAACAATTTACCCAGGACAAGGCAGTAAATCTCACCCTAGCAATAAAAACTTACACTCAGGAGCATAAGCACAAGAGCCAAGGACAAAGCTTGAATAGGCAAATTGCTTTTATAATTGATAAGAAAATTAACAAAGAAAATTAGCTACTACCAAATCTAGATATTTATATGTAGTAACTGATACACATCAGATATAGTGTTGAAGTCCTGCATCAATTTATCCTGCCTTTACTTGGTTTTGGACATTTGTGCCATTCATTTTATGACCTCAGATGTAGAAGGCATCTGCAAAGGGGTTTGATAATGGTCCTATCTGGCTTCAGGCTCTTTTCTTTCCAGCTCTGACAACTACAGTCCTCGCAGGCAGAGTAATGGGTGATTTCCCCCCCCCCCTCTTCAGAAGCATCGATTAGTGAGATGGGAAACAAAGCCAGGGGAACCCACCAATCACTTTTCTTAACAGGCCACATTAAATCAGTAGTGACAAGAGGACTAGTTGCAGCCTCCTTCTGTGGCAGAATAGAAATTGGCAACGAGAGCAGCATGTTTTATGCTGGCTTGGCATACTTTACTGCTGGAGAATAGCACTTTAATGTTTTGCCCTTAGTACATTCATTTACCAGAAGCTTACAGTTTCACTACATTTTACAATTTATTGTGATAAAACAAATCTATCTTCTCTGGAGTCATGAGCAATTCACTTCCCCTTTCCTTCTTTGATGCAACTATAGAAAGAAATTAGATTTCATGTTTAATATTGATTAACCATGATTTAGCAGTACGTTCATAAGCTGATGTCTAGCTAATCTTGTAATTATGCCTTCCTTGAGCTGCAAGAAGTCATATATTTTAGATACGACAAATAAATCTTGGTTGCTCTTCCACCTAAGACAAATATTAATTTGACACTTCTTAATACTAAATATTAAAATATTAAACCCCAACCAGTCATTTTGGAAAGATTTTATTCTCAAATGACATAGATCCTTCTCTAGTATAATGACTGTAGTTGTGAAAATAACAGAATAGCTTTAATTGCATATTTTGTATCTTATTGTATATAATATTTAAATTTACATAGTGTTAGCTCTTATGTTAATAGTTTCCAGTGCTTTTTTTGTCATAGAACGCACATAATGGCATTCCGGCACCTTTTTTTGAACAGAAGAACTGGTTCCTTCTAATCTAAGCTGTCAGCGCGAGTGAGTTACGAGCGTTCACTTAACGCTCTCATGCTTCCCCCTCCCTTCCTGCCGCGTGGGACTCACCTGAAAAGAGGAGAACTCACCTCCTCTCTGCCACAGTTCCTGCTGCCGCTCCGATCTGAGGCCAGGGGATGCGTCCACAGCCCCCCACTGCCCAATCTGGGGTCTGGAGCCCTGGAAAAGACCTCTGCCACCTGGATCCACAGCCATGGAGTGATTTTGCAGCCCCCCAGCGGCCCGATCCAGGCTCTGGAGGCCTTTTTCCTGGATCGGGCTGCTGGGGGGGCCACAAAATCACTCTGTGGCCATGGATCTGGGCTCCGGAGGCTTAGAAAAGACTTCCAGAGCCCGGATCAGGCCGCTGGGGGAGGCCGCAAAATCGCTCCATGGGCATAGATCCAGGCGGCAGAGGTCTTTTCCAGTCCTCCAGAGCCCGGATCGGGCTGCGGGGGGCTGTTGATGCATCCCCTGGCCTCAGATCAGAGCGGTAGCAGAAACCATGGCAGAGAGGAGACAGACTTTTTCCAGGTGAGTGTTCTGTGCCTCGGAAGCTCCCTAAAGTGGTTTCTTCTCCCCCCCCCAAAGGGCTTTCGACTGGAGCCGGAGCTATGCGTGAGTTCCGGCACCCCTTTTTTTTTTTTTTTTTTCAAAAAAAGCACTGATAGTTTCAATATGTAACTTGGAGAATCACTTAAGAATTAATATTTTAAAAATTGTGTTTAAAACAGCAACTTTATATACTGCGGCCTAACTAGTTTATTTCCAACAACCTTTAGGCACCAGAAGTCTTATTCTAACATAATAAAGGTTAATTAAAAACAAAAGAAAGTAAAATGTATTTCCATCACAATACTCTGAGTTAAAATAATGCCTAATATTGACATTTTTTATGCTGTTCTTCATTTCACTTGAATCATCAAAATCATACAGTAGTGTGGTGTTTCAGTATGGTTCAGCCCCCGGTATAAGGATCCTCAAACATGAATTTTCCTACGCCACGTATTTTCCTGTTAGGGGAACTTTGCTCATACTTCCTGATTTCTTCCACATTACTTACTTAATCCAGAGTAGAAAACCTTTTTAAAAATGCTTTTCACAAAGGCTCTAGATGAGGCAGTTGTCAGAGCATTGCATCAGGGTTTTATATATTGTTTTTCTGTCTTTTGCAGATCTCTCTCTTTCAGGGATCTCTCCAGGGAGAGAGTCAAAAAGTTAATATGAGGGCCACATCCATGTGATTGAAGCCCCACCCTTTTTTGCGAGCATAATACATAGAAAAATGAGCAGGGCTTTGATTGCTTGGTTGTGGCTTCCATATTGACTTTTTTGACCTACCTACAGTCTTGCACTGCTGTTCTTGCTTTGCATAGATGATGATTTTAAAAAAGTAATATTTCAGCCATGCTAAACAATCATAGTGTGAAAACAACCATTTGTTAGAAAAAAAGTTTCAAACTGGAAATACAAATAATGTAGCCACAATCTTTAAATGTCATTCTGAGGTCCTTTCTGTGGTTGACAATATGATTTATATAAGTGGAGTCAAATCTATGAACAATTTCTTTAATTATTATTCATTTGGTGACATCTAATATTCTCCAACAGCTAATGAAGCTGGAGAGACAGCCCTTGATATTGCTAGGCTACTGAATCACACTACATGTGAAGATCTGGTAAGAAACAGCAGGTTCAACACAAATGTCTAACATTGTCCCAAGGCCTTGACAAGTGGTGTCTGGATAATGTGATCCAGACATAGCTATAGGTGGTATGTTTTCAAAATGCAAAGTATGTTGAAACTATTACAGCTCTGTTGTACATGTGTCTTTTCCCACAGCTTTTATCATAATCTCTTCTCTTCTCTAATAGATGTTCAGTTTTATTTAGCATAGCACTTAACTGTAAATTATAAGAGCAGAACCATGTTAAGTAAAAATAAAAGCTGAAATATATTGAGTCATAACCACAACTACTTCAATTAAAGTGTTTCTCTTTTTATATGATTTATATGCATAATCGTTGTATAAAGAAGATAGAATAAAAGATTGTACTCGCTTGCAAACAAAAGTCTAGAGAATGTGTTTCTTTTTCTTTTGAATTAGTGAAAAGGTAGGTGTGTATTCACATAGTCACACACACAAAAATATATATATAAAGGACAAAGAACATGAAGACAAAAAGAGACATATCTTCCCCTTGCTAGGCGTCTAGTAACCTCTATTAAGATTTCTTAATCACAGACAAACCATGCAATACCTTCTTACACATCATAATTTTATTCATAATATTAAGGAAAGAACTGAAATGCCATGGTTTGGATACAAGCCCAATATCAGATGCAGCTTCCCCCCCCCACACACACACACACTATTTTTTAAAATCAGCTATAATAGGTAGGTTTTCATAGCTCAGAAATAATGTGGTTGAAATCTCAAAATATTCAGTCCTCAGCCCTGAATTCATCCTGTGCTGAAGTTGGTGTTTTGATTTCTAAATCTATTTTTCCCTGTGAGATTTTTCAGTTTTTGTTCTTATTCTTGTTTAGCTTAGTTTTGAGTATTTGAGAATTACTTTTTAAACATTCCCTAACTTAATGTCTGGGGGGAAAGCCAAGTCTTCAATGCTTTTTGAAAGAGAGGCAGAATCAGGGCCAATCGAATATCAGGGGATGCTGTTGTAAAGGCGGCAATAGAGAAAGCATGTCTCTGAAGTCCCACAAGGTGATATTGCCTAAGCCAGTGTTTCTAATCTCACCAACCTCAAGATATGTGGATTTTAACTTCCAGAATTCTCCAGAGAATTGTGGGCGTTAACATCCACACATCTTAAAGTTGCTGAGGTTGAGAAACACTGGCCTTATGCAATGGAGCTGGAAGTGATAGAAAGTGTTTCTGCTAGGACTACAGCTGTAGCTTTCTGTCTACCAATACAATCTAAAAAAGCTCAGTGGAAGGAGTTCACTTATGATGTCTACCTTTGGGACTGAATGGAAGTGGAAGGAAGGAAGGCTGCACCACTGATAGGGAGATGATTGAAAGGGTATTCACTTATATCCTTTGATTTTATCTAACAAATGCAAAATAAAAATCACCTTGAGAATTTCTATGAAATTCTTCTTTGAAATTTCAAAACACCTTCTATTCTACTGAATTGAGCTAAAACTGAAAAAGCAGAACAATTGTTTTATGTAAGACTACTCTGAGTACATAGCACAGTATTTTATAGTAGTGTGATTACCTATCTAAATATTCCTTCCCTTTGTTTTCTGCTGCTTCCTAATTTCCACTGAAAGTCCCAAATACCAAAGAAAACA
>NW_015386686.1:374073-422489 GCF_001527695.2 Protobothrops mucrosquamatus
AAACAGTTTGATACAAATACAAAATACAAAATTTAAGAGAATAATTAAAAATAAATATTTAAATAGGCCGCTTCTACTAAAATTTAGTTAAAACCAATTTAAAATACCCCTAGGCCAGTCCTGCCCGCTGAAACAACCAAGTCTTGAGGGCGCGGCGGAAGGAGGGGAGATCCGGAATCACCCGGATCTCTGGGGGCAGATGTTAGTCCACTGGGGTTAGACATGCTTGGAATTTTCCTCGCGCAATATCATTATGAGCAGAGATATTCTGTATCTTCCAGCTATTGCAGGCTGAAAATAATCAGTTCAATATGCGTGCCCATGTTGAATATGAGTGGCAGCCAGGCCAAGAGGAGATGTTTGAAAGTGATGATGAACTGGATGAAAAGGTAAGATCTCGTCACTTCTGGTCAGGCTGAAATTTGTAACTATTATTATTTAATTGATATGGTATAGATTTGGTACCTTATTAACAGATTACTGACCTTTTATTGGATATATTTTCTGATACCAATTCCAGGAAAACTACATAGATATTTATCACAGTCACTGAATTATAAAATCAATGAGGTCCTGCCTAATTTCTTAGACTATTTTGATATTCCAAGGCCATAGTCTTGCATTATGTTTTTGTTATTGAATATCAGAGGCCTTAAGCATCTTTCATTCTGTGGTTAAGATGCCACTCACAGATTTTCATCCAAAAGTTGTGCTCCAGATAGACTTACTGTTACTATATATTTAAGTCACCATTTTAAAGAGGATATTTTTCCTAATACAATGGTCCCAAATGTAATGATAAATGTAGCAGTTTTACAAATATACAAATATAAAAAAATACTATTTTTAACTTCACTTTTCTAGTAATGTAGTCTGCTTGTATGTTTCAGCCCTGTCTGGTGAAAAAAGATCGCTTTCATCGCCCGCAAAGCTGCTACAATCTTCCTGGGCCAGCCTCTCAGTCATGGAAGAATCCAGCCGACTTTTTCAGAGGAACCAGTCCAGCATCCCAGGACAAGTGCCATGACTTATATGCCACACCACACGGCTATAGATCTGCTGCAACAGCATCGCCTCCCACTTCTGCCTGTCCAGGCCCTCCATTGCCACCACGTAATGCCCCCAGAGGTAAGACAATGTTTTTTTGGTACACCTTTGTATAGTCTTGAAATTATACCATTTTTTAAAAAAAAAATATGTTAATTTTAGTAAAAGTACTAATCTGTTTTAATATTTAATGCAATCGTTGTAAAACAACACACTTATGCTTTAATATAAACACAGTAGATGAGTCTGAGGATATGATTAACCTATTCTCCTTATTTGCTTCTTACAGTTTTATTAAGATTGCTGTAATTGAATTTGTTTCTCAGCCCCCAGCTTCTCTCCTCCATCACCCCCAATCAGCAACTCTGTCTATCCTGTAGATACAGCAGCTAAAAGAGCAAGAGCTATGCCTCCTCCTCTGACCATTAGGCATAAGCGGACCTCCTCAGAGCCACTGCCCTCTACGCCACTGAATCACAGCCCTTCTGATGGTAAGAGAGCCTACTGAATAGTGGAACAGCTGCTTTTGACACTGGTTTTACTATGTTTCTGACTCATTAGACAAAGTTCACTTCATAACAAAGAAAAATAGCTTTGATTCTGTTTTTTATTAGATTCTAGATCTTTCTCACTTCCAAGGCGCTGCTCTCCAGAAGGAGCTTCTCCTAGGAGTTTGAGGTAATTGTGTACATGTGATATGCAGAACTGAATAATAATGCTACCTGCCTGAAGCTGGGTTTGCTCTGAGGGTACATCCTAGTTTTGAATAGAGACTAAGAGTCTTATGTTGATTGTGCCTGAGGTAATGGGAATATAAAAGTTACTCTGGCCAAAATAGTCATTATCACTGATCTTTTTTTTTTACCAGCTAGGACTGTGGAAATCTCTTAAGGATATTTTGTAAATGCAAATTTAAGCTACTTTGCACTAGACTGGGAATATCTAGACAGAGGCTATCATTTAGACACGTTCAATAGCAAGTAATAAGTAGAGGATTATTCAACTATATATACATATACATACAAACATACATACAGTATATATGTACATTATGTATGTATGTATGTATGTATGTATGTATGTATGTATGTATATAATTTTCCTCTCCCTCTTCCTCTCCACCTACATTATTTCCCTCAGTTCTCAGCCATCTGAACTCTCTGAAGAGGTAGATTCCTGGCAGCAAGGTAAGAGAGTTTCTTTTAAATATACTATTTAGTTGTAACTGAGAATTGTTATCTCTTTCTTCAGGGAGGCGTTTCAGCTGTGAAAAAAGTCAATTTACATAACTTCCTGTTATAGTGGGGGAGGAAGATGGAAAAAAATACTTTTTCAAGTTTTATCATGATGAAAATAAGTGCTACAGAAAGTGCAATTATATGAATGCTATAAACTCTGTAAAGTTAGCAGGTAGAAATTAATAGGGGAAAGTTTTCTCAGAAATATTTATCAAATTATTTAAACACAGAAGGTCACCTACTTCACAGTTTATCCAAAAATAATAATGTTATAAACTATTTATTTGATAACTAATTTTGATCAAAATCTCTGATTTGGAAATTGAGTAGTTACAGGTGGAACATATCAAAGAACGTTTTTTTTCCTGGGATAAAGTGGTTACTGCCATATAAAGGTAATCCTGACTGCTTTAAAGTATTCTGATAGATGCTACATATTCCTTCCAAAACACATTTTGCACTTCAAATCTGATTTCTTTCAGTCACAATAAATACTTTTGATTTCTTGTATAATGTCATTCCCATGTTTAAAACCAGCAATCCCCAAAACAATAAAAGCAAAACAATCACTATAATATCTCTTGAGGCCCAGCAGCTATGAGGACACTGATTATGGTGTACAGCCGGAAGTGCTGATCCTGGGGCCTTTGTCTCGCCCCAGCAGCCCTGCAGCTCCTGAGGTCTCTCTTCACGGCAAGTCCTGTGCTGCACCGCTTTGGCTCATTCCCTCCCCTGCTACACTTGGCTAGGCTGGGCAGGGCC
This sequence comes from Protobothrops mucrosquamatus, assembly GCF_001527695.2. NCBI lineage: Eukaryota > Metazoa > Chordata > Lepidosauria > Squamata > Viperidae > Protobothrops > Protobothrops mucrosquamatus. The sequence goes on from NW_015386686.1 coordinate 377,121, forward strand.
GCATACCACCTGCCAAGTGTCAATGTACCACCAGTGGTACCACCGGTTGAAAAGCCCTGGTCTACAGGGTAGTTCTATATCCTGTGTTGTTTGGATGCATGTAATTTGCTCCTGGAGGGATGGGCTGCAAACTATGAATGCCTTTGGATCATTACACTATAGAGTGTGGTGGGCAAGCCACTGCAAATATCTGCATAAAGCCACAATAAATCCTCCAGCACAAAGTGTGTCCTTGCTTTGTCCAGTCACATTTATTATATTCTGTCTGTGCCAGCATCCTAAATAGCTTGTGGTTATTTGAGGTTCATGGGACTGGTTTGCTTCCCATCTTCTTCAGGATTAGTTCTCCTGCCAGCTACTCACTTTTGGGCCACTAGAACTGGTTTTCAATGATGATTGATTTATGGTCTCAAAATATTCTAGAATTATGTCTTCTCATCATAACAGGTATCAGTTTTTTTGGCAGAAATAGCAAACTTCAGAGAGAAAAAATAAATGGGGGCTCTGATTCTCCCAGAAAATATAAAGTTATAGCTTTATATTACAAAGCACACTATCATGAAGGGAATAGATACTGGCATTAGGTTCATCACATTGTATTGTGACAAATAAGCTTACCATAAAATGAGGTAACTAAAAATTTAATCTTGCATTCTGGGCATCATCCTAATACATCCCAACATACATTGCCCCCTCTCTCTTTCTTCCTCTCCCTCCTCCTCCTCCCCTCTCTCCCCTTCCTTAAACCTGCTCCAGTTTCTCTCAATCTTTATTTAAATATGCCTAGAACCGAACACAAGCAAGAACCTGACCAGTGAAGAATGGAAGAAAGTTATGATTTTCTGTTGTTTGCAAACAATAACTTTCTATTTCTCAGGAACTCAGCAATGATACAGCAACTGTTAAGGGCACCAGGATATTCAACCAACAACACTGGTTCTATAACTCAGGAGTGGATAAAGTGTTCATTCTCCTTTCTCCTTTCAGACGAATCCACTCTTTCAGAAGTGATCCATTATGTTTCCTATATTGTATGGGAAGCATATGCTATACAAATAATATTGAATCAGAGTGAAAACTGCACAGCATTAAACACACCAGCATGCATTCTGCATAATCACTCAGATTATCCAAAAATGAAAATGACATATCTTTTTACATTGCAGCTGCCTCAAAAGGAATGAAGATTCCTTCTGAGCCAAACCAAAACTCAAGAGAGAACCACTGGTCTTCTTCTCAATCTCCTGAATCATCAGATGACATTCCTCCACCACTACCAAAAAGGGGATACATGGTATGTTCTTAAACTTAATATTCTGAGGTTATTTTTGCTTAGAATACCCATTTATGGATTAAGGTAACTATCTTCTTCTGATACAAAATATCCTAGATACTATCTAAATATATATGAACCCATATTCAGATAGGTTTTGGGGCAATTAATTGTTCAATACCAATTAAAAAATAGATAGTACCACAGTGTATAATTATGTGCATTGAAATATTTAGCAATTAGGAAATTCATTGTGTAATGGTCTCATCTTACATATTTAGGTCTTCTTCACAATATGATTGAGATTTCATTTCATAAACTGGTATCAATAAAAATCCAATCAGCTTGGGTATATGGATACATGAGACACATGCAGAAATATATAAATTATCTTTAAAAACCCAAAGATATCTACTGTTCTGAACATTTCTTCTTTTTATTTGCCTTATATTTGTATGATTAGCTTTTGCAATTCTATGTGATATACAAGATCCATACTCTTAAGCTTTTTGCTTATGGTAAATTGTTTGCTTATGGCAGAATACATCCTTTCTGCATCGTGTCAGAGCCCTTTATGATTGTCAGGCTGATCATGAAGATGAGCTCACTTTCACGGCTGGAGAAATTATTATAGTAGAAGGACAAGAGGACTCCAACTGGTGGGTAAGTGTCAATTTGATTCTCTATTATTATTATTGGGAATTCCTTATTGAGCACGGAACACATCCCATAAGACCAGCTTCAGGTTTGGGACAAAGACTTTGTGAAGGAGTCTACTAACTCATTGGGCCTATTTTTGGCACTGGATAGCATGGCAGGTGTATATCAGGCACCAGCAGGCACTGGAATATTCTGGGTATTTAGCATCTATTTTTAGATGGTGTCTAACTTTTCAAAAAGTCTTCCAAGAATTATATTAATTTTCAGTTATGCCTTAGAATAATGTTATATTAGAACCATTGTGGGAAACTAAAAATGGTAAATAAATTTAGTTGCCTGGCAGTGTTCAGAATTCATGATCTGCTACAAAAAAAGGTATAATGGAGCTCAAGATAAGCATTAAAGGTGTTAGATACAGACTCATCCCATCTAATGCAGAGTTCCCCAATGTTTCCAGATTTGTGGACCAGCGGGGGGGGGGGGGAGAGAGAGGATGGTTCTGAGTGAGCAACCGGCAAGCACATGCACATACAGCTCCATTTGCATGAGCGTTGTGCATGTGTACCTGCCGCTCACGCAAATGAAGCACAGGTGCACGCACTTGCCCTCTGCTCGGTCAAGTGAGGATATGTGCGTGTGCTCATGGGCTTGCTGGCCTTTTCCATGGCCCGTTTGCAATTCCCTCATGGTCCACTAGGTTGGGGACCCCTGATCCAATATATCTCTATTCCAATATGTGGGAAATGATGGGATCAGAAATACTGATAAGCATGTATATCTTCTTAAGGAGCTTCTAATTATTGTGTACTGTTCCTGCTGTCTGTTAAAAATCTTGGCTTTTCTTTTCTTTTTTCAGCATGGCAGGATTGAAGGATACCCTCACAGAAAAGGTGTCTTCCCAGTGTCATTTGTTTATATACTACCTGAATAAGAATACATCTAATTCATGCAAAGTACAATCCACTCTACTGTAAAAGGGCCTCCTGCCCTCTCAAAACACATGTATTAATCTGCACAATAGTTGTTCAGAAACACTTATTGGAATTAAATACAATGCATTGGCACTGAAATGTCATGCAGAGGATAAACATCTCCTCCTCAAGTCATTGGCAAGAAGTTCATTGAATTTTTTAAAACTGCAAGAGCTTTTTGATGAACTCATCAAACATACCTGTGGGAATAGTGCAATTTCTTGCTGTCACTGTTCGTGCATGAATGCAAGCAGTACGTGGGTACCTTTCAAATGCCTCTGTCATCCATCTGTTAGACTAGAGAATGATTTAAGCAAAAAGACTTCACTGTTCCAAAATTTATTAGTATACATAATAACATAATTCACAATAATAAGAGATAAAGAGAAGAAATGAATCAAACATGTCATAAGAAGATAATGCCTGTGCCTATTGTTTATTTCTAAATATCAAACATGTCATAAGAAGATAATGCCTATGCCTACTGCATATTTCTAAATGTCAGAAACACATGAGAAAAAATGCAAATGTATAGTGTTTCTTTATTCTTCTCTTCCCTGTATTCATGAAACATGGGGGAAAACATTTTCAGAAGTAATGCTTTAGGATGTCTCTGGAGATTCTCAGTCATCCAGGTCATGGTTGTCCCAAAGATGCTTTTTCCAAAGGCAAGTGGACTTCATTTTTCCTTGAAGACATTTCACTTCTCATCCAAGAAATGTCTTCATTTTAAGGAAAAACAAAGTCCAGTTGCCTTTTGAAAAAGCACCTTTGGGGCAATGCTTTAGGAATTGCAAAATTCCCGTATATTAGTTTTCGAAGTAAAATAATAATGTCATTTCTGATTTGACTGTTTGTAAATCTGCATGTGCAATGTATTCCATAAGGACTCCTACTAAAGGATGAAGAAGAATGGGAGTAACTTACTTGCATCTAAAATATCAAAAAATAGAAATCACAAGTCCTTTCTTGAAAACATTGTTTATTATGGAAAGAAACAGTTCTTTTAAATCTCCAAAACTGTTTCTAATAATGTGAAATAATGCTATTAATGCAGAATTCCTGTACTTGCTATTATGTTACTAAAATAAATACAGTACTCCAAATGTCTTAATGGTGCTTTATATTATAGTACTTCTATTTACTAAGAATGTGATATTCCACCTTCAATAGCAATTTTGTTCCTTGTTTCTGAACTGAATATAGCTCATAATTATATCTCTTATCAATGTCCACTTCACTCATAAGATTAGAAAATGTTGACACTGAGAATGGCAGAACTATATCCTATTTATTTCATCTCTTTGTTTTTTTTAATTTTTGTTCAGATTTATTGTCAAAAATTATCTCTGTGCGCCTTTATATTAACAGTATTTTTATAAGTCATAAGTTGTTGTTAATATAATAGAAGAATCTTATTTTTATTTATTCCCTTCCCCATACAAATGTTTTTTGAGTGCTACTCTGCTTTGATCTTGGTTTTTTTATATATATCTTTGCTGTGTTGTTTCCAGTATAAAAAGGAAATGTTCTCAAAAATAGAATTGGGAAGTGGCCATACACTGAAATAGAAAAAGAGAAATAACCTTAATATAACTGTTTATGGAACCCATATATTTCTCCTTTCATGTACATAAATTATACTGGGGTAGTAAAGTAATTCTGAATGAGATGCAAGCAGGAATGCTAATTCTAAATAGCAACGTGAATACAAACTACTATGTAATTTTAATGTTACTAAATTTAATAAATAAAACTAAAATGTAAAAACCAGAATGCCAATGAGTAAGCAATATAAAAGGAGTACACTGAGATAGTTCAGACATATAGTAATAGTAATAAAGTTGGAAGGGACCTTGAAGGTCATTGAGTCCAACCCCCTGCTCAGGCAGGAAACCCTACCGTTTCAGACAAATGGCTGTTATAGAGGAAATGAATGATAATCAATTGCAAAACAAACAAAAAACAAAAAAAATCAAAGGAAGAGTAAATGGGAACAAAGAAATTATGATTGGAGGGAGCTATTTAGTTCCTCAAAAAGAGAGAAGTGGGAATTTTAATGAACAAAAGGCAGCATATGAAGTAGTATATGTACATAAGTAAAAATGTTTGCAGATATGTATGGAGAGATATAGTGACTGGTATGGGTGTAAACCAGATTTGTTTTCTTTTTTAAAAAACTCATACCACTAATTTATTTGGCTTATTATTTTTACTTGCAATCTATACTTGACATAATGTAATGGGTATGTATGTACATATGCATAAAATTGATGATTGTGACTTTATTAATTTGAATCTTACCTATTTGCATCCTCACATGCATACTGCAGTAACATAAGAAATAATAATAATCTCTAATTTTAAATACACTTTATAAAAAGCTAAAAAAAACCCACTATAAATGATTCTGGGGAAAATCTCTTAATGGGACAACCGTTAATGATGTGCTGAAGAAAGTTGAAGGACTCAACCTATCAGTTTGCCTACCACACATTGAACACACAAAATCAGGACATCAAAATCAGGACTCACAATCGATGCAGGGTAGAGTCTGGAAATAGAGACAGTATTATGGGTATTGTTTTCTGCTGTCCTGAGTGATAGAAAGTCCGTTATACCAGAAGTTGGAAAATGCCCTGAAAAGTCATCTAGCATAACTTACTATTTCAAGAAAAGATCAACAACAGTGAGAAATCTAACTCATTACTAAACTTCAATGAATGATGTCCCTGAAGAATGTAGTACAAAAGCAAATTCTTCATGCTGTAGCCAAATTTTATGGTCTCAGTTGCAAAAGGAATACAACTGCCAAATTAATAACAACAAACTGTGTCATGGTCAACCAACAATCACCAAGCATCTGCTTCTTGTGTCACATCTGCAAACAGCTACAGGAAACCACTTCTAGTTACAGTATGTTTCCTTTTGTATTGCTTAAGCTGATCTGTTTTAGGAAGAGAATGCACATTTAGAAAAAGGAAAAAACAGATCAGTTAGACTGTTAAATCTTTTTGCAAATTTTCTCCTCCCTTTTACCAGAATCTGTAAATTGTAGCCTATGGCTGAGGAAGATTAAGATTTTTTTTACTAAGAAAAGGAGTAAATAAGAAAGGGCTTAAACATTCATAGAAACGGAAATACTATTTGTTGGCATGAGGTCTCCATTTAGGAAGTGCAGCTTTCAGCACAAGTGAGTATATTGCAAACCTTTTTTCAATTTGTCTCATTAACAAGCTGCACACTAATTAGTGCATTGTGATGTGCATCTATGTAAGATTGAGTTTTTCCTGAAGAATCTTCTGGAATAATTCTGCTATCAATAGATTTTATCAGGCTATTGAAAGTATGGGATTATAACGCTTCACTTTTTCCCAGCTAAGTGTTTATTTAGGCTTTTGGACACACTAAAATATGTTCTCTTTCATGCTAAAGAAAAACTAGAACATTGCTTTTTAAATGTACATTACTATTAACAGGCTTTGTAAATGCATTACAGAACATTCAGGCAATAGGAAGAACATGAATTTAATTTGCCTTGTAAACTGCCTGTAGAAATGTTACTAGAATTGTTCTTTCTTTTAGCTAACAGCCAATTATAATAATAATTGCATTATAAATATATAAAACTCCAAGGGGTGATAGAAGTGATAGCAGGATAAAAAAAAAGCTTGATTTGTGAAAGCATTTTGCTGTACTACTGTTGATTTATGTTAATGAATAAATAGACTTACAACACTATAAAAACTAACAAATTTTTGCACAAGCTTTAATTTATTCCACTTCATGGAGATTATACTGTACTGTATTATCTGACAAAGCACTCTATAATCACAAAATGTTATGCTATAATAAATTGGTCCATCCTTTAGGTGTTAAATGTAACATTGTTAAAAGTAATGGAAAATAATAAAAGGATTACCCCTTAGAAATGTATTCTAATATGCTAGCCAGAACTCGTCCATTCACAAGCTCTTTTCCTGGCATTGTATAAATCTAGGACTTACATAAGATTGTGCTTCACGGTGCAATATAGGATCTGACTTTTATGACTGCCAATGTTTGAAATTTGTTAATTTTATTACACACCTCTCTTGATACCAAGAAGTGAGAGTTCAGTGGTCTTTCAATCTAGGATTACATATTCCAGATGCAACCAATTCTTAAAGATTCCACCCCCAACACATGTATTATTCTATATTTACATGCATATAAGTATGTGTTTATGTGAACTATTTATTTTTAATTCATTTCACAACAACTATATGAGCAATGTAAAAAACCACAGGGCCTGGACAATTGCCCACTAATATTAAATAACTACTGATTAAAATAAATATAACTAGCTGTGTGTAAGATGAAGGATGTTAGCTATCCCAGTAATTGATTCCTATCAAAATATACCAGTTATTCTTTCTCTCTGGGAGTGTCTGCTTTTATAGCAATATTATGGGCACCATCTTAACTTTTTTTAAACATTTCCTGCAGATGCTACTGTCTTTTTCACACTCAATCCATTCTACACACAGGCTCACCCAAGTGTACACAACTATCTACTTCCTCTTCTCTTCCCAGCAGGAGGAGGGAAAAGGGAAGGGTAATCTGGATGTAAGAGGAACTGTCTAGTTGATAGGAAGGGAAGGGAAGGGGGATGAGGAGAGAAGACTGCTAACTGAACATGTTAAGAAAAAAATGGAAAGAAATCTTATATTCTTAAGAAAAATGTTTAGGTCAACAGACAAGCAACTCCTACTACAAAGTACTTCCCATTATTCATCAATTGGTCCACAGTTAGTTGCATTTCCTACTGATTTGCCTACTCATGCTAAAAGCTCTACCAGAAGTCTTTGAATGCTAGCTGATTAATTTATATCTAATTTAGGTGACCAAATCTGAAATACAAGCAAGGAAATATGCTTACTCCCCAGCATCCCTTGGTGACTTCACAGTTTTCTCAAAATGTGTGGGTCCAAAATTCAGTGGTCCTTTTGCATTTTTAAGAATTAAAGGAGTTAAAAGGAAATTGTTACATTAAGATTTGCAGATGTTAAGGCATCCTTTTCAGTCTTTGAAGTTCTTGTAATGTCTCCACCCACTTTCAGTGTGTGAACTTTGATGTGCCATTCAAAGCCTGGAGTGAACCTCAAGTTGAAGCTTGCATCTCTGATATTGGTTAAAACTGTTCTTGGTATAATGAATAATTTGACTTGTCAACATGGAAAGACATTGCAATTAACATATGAGCACAGAATAGTAATGCCATCTGAAGACAAATACACATTGTTGCAGGTTTACCAAGACGTTGATTTCTCTTCCTTTATTTATTTATGGTTTATTTAGTTTTGGTTTAGTATGCTGTATAACCTATTCAACTGCTTGGTAAATCATCAATTTTTTTTTTGCTTTAGTGAAGAAACTGGTTTATTAGTAAACAATGATTATGATTTACCTTACTATGTCAAACCCAACTGGTAGATATGAATGTTGAGAGAAGTAATTGTGAAAATTTCTGCTCATCATATCTACAGCCACTCCTCCCTGCCCAAGCCAGTTGTCCCACTTGCCAGGTGCCTGGTACACTTCTGTTTACAGAAGCAAGATGAGCCATTGCTGGAAATGCAGAACTTGCCACCTCTTGTTCTTGCTTCTCTGCTTCATATTATTTTTTTCCTCTCTCATTTGCTTCACCATGTGCTTTTTCTTCCTCTTTGATTTTGAGTATTTGTAGCCCATTTCTCACCATCAAAGGTGACACCAGCCAGAGCATAGAATAACTCAAAGAAGTAGTGCAAGATCAGAAGACATGGAGAGAGCTGGCCCATAGAATCACCAAGAATTGGACATGGCTGAATGGACATCATCATCAACCCACTTCTGCACATATTCTCAGCTATAAATCTCATTGAATTCAATAGAGTTGATTCCCAGGTAAATATGTTTCTCTAATTTCTGAAAATATCTTTTCTTGGTTATCCTTCCTTATTTCTCCTGTTCTTTTTTCTTTTCTACTATATTGTTTAGAACCCTATACAGGTAGTCCTCGACTTACATCCATAATTGAGCCCCAAATTTATGTTGCTAAGTGAGAAATTTGTTGAGTTTTGCTCCATTTTACGACTTTTCTTGCCACATTTGTTAAGTGAATCACTGCAATTGTTAAATTAATAACTCCATTGTTAAATGAATCTGGCTTTCCCATTGACTTTGCTTGTCAGAAAGTCACAAAAGGTGACCCTGGGACATTGCAACCATCATAAATATGAACCAGTTCTCAATCATCTGAGTGTAAATCACATGACCATGAGGATGCCGCCATTGTCCTAAGTGAAAAATGATCATATGTCACTTTTTTTAGTGGCGTTGTAACTTTGAACAGTCACTAAACAAATTGTTGTAAGTGGAGGACTACTGTATTAGTTCTCTTTCTATCTGTTTAAATGGTATATGTTGTTTTCCTTTAGTAAACTTTTTTTCCATCAAAAACATCTGAATCCTATATAATTAATAAAAAAGAGTGAATGCTGTCTGGTGTAAAATCACAAGTCAAGGGATTGGATCTTTCCAAAATGAAGTGATTGGGGAGTTTGGGAGCCTAACAATTCCTGGGAAATTCCATCTTTGACTGTGAAGACTTATAGTTCCCCCTTCAGAGGAAGTCTGCAATTTGCGAGGTCTCCTAGACTCACAGATTCTGCTTGAAATGCAGATAGCAACAGTAGCCAGGAGGGATTTTGCATAGTAACATCTTGTGCACCAATTGTTACCCTTCCTGGACTACAAAGTCGTGCTCACAGTCACCCAGGCCCTAATAATTTCCCATGTGCAAGGCAAGCTACATGGAGCTGTCTTGAGGAACATGAAGAAATTACAGTGATTGCAGAATGAAAAGTCCCAAGCCGTGTAACTCACTGCTTTGGAAACTGTACTGGTTACCAGTTGGTTTCTGAGATGATTCAAGGTGTTGATTGTCATATTTAAGACCATAAATGACTGTTTATTTAGGAACCAATTTCTCTAATTACTTGGTGGAGTCCTGGAAGCATACATTTTCAGTAGCTGTCCTCACTCTTTATAGCTTCCTCCTAGTAGAAATTCACTGTCATGTCTCCTAGGCTTCAGAAAAACTTTGAAGATTGACCTGTTCAGTCTTGCACAGAAGGAAAGTAATCCTGATTTGAAGGTGAGGTTGCAAACAAATGTATTTTTTTAGTTTTGTTTAGTTTTGTTTTAGTTTTAGTATTGTTTAGTTTTTTAATTATTTTTCGCTTAAATGTACTTGGGGATTTCTAGGGAGTGTTTATATGTTTGTATTGTGAACTGCCTAGAGCCTGTGGGAATGGGTAGCCTACAAATAAATCAGTCAGTTAATAATTTACTGAATAAATTATTAAAAACTTTGTTGCTGGCTATGCTGCTGTGAGGAAAATTCCAAAAAAATGAGACCACCAAGAAAATTGTCAGGACTCTTATAATTGATAAGGATATATTAAAATGGTCCTAACAGCTTTGGAGATTCACACACACACACCCACAGGGCATCACAGCAAATCTGAGTTGTGGGGAAGTATGTATAATCCATGGAAGTGATTGACAAAGAAATTGCTTTTCTTGGGCAAATTTTATAGCCCTTCAACCTCTTCACTCCCAGAGTTGGGTGCAAGTTTAGGCACAAGGGAGGGATATATATTAATGAAGATTAAATGTCTAGCACCCGGCTAAGAGAAAAGAGGGAAACAATTATAGAATTGGGGTTAGAACAGGAAATTTGTTATGTTGTTGCTTGTGAGATTAAATGAAAGAGCTAGCTTGTCTTACTTTCACTGATTTGGCTGTACTCCAATTTGGATATATAAAAGTTTCAAATATACTAAAATGGCTGGGGGCAGGGAGTTTACAAAAATGTCAGAGTAGGTGTGAAGTGAAAAGTTATCACTAAACTGAAAAATTCTTCATGCTGATTTAGCTGTTAGTTGCTTTCTCTTTCTTTTTTTCTTTCAAACTACATCTATTATTTTTAGTGTTAAGACCCTGCCACTTTCAACAAGGTTTCCTGGTTCTAATATAAACATACACCCATGAAAGTCACCATAGTTTCATATAAAGTTTCAAAACTGTCTTTTCTCTTTATCCTTTTCTATTTACCACTCAGCAATGTAAATACAGGATTTTGCAATCTCTTTTGTCTTTCTAGTTCCTGGAAATACTATAAAATTCTGGATATCTGTTTGAATATTACATATTTGCAATATTTTCAGGAAATGTATAACTGGCTTGAAGCCGTACATTTTTTTGCAATTCCTATACACCATCAAAATTCATGTTTCAGTGCAGGTATTGTCTTATGAGCCATACCCCCTAATAAAGTGCTGTATGCTTAAATCACATTTTGGAAAGGATACCATGAAGCATTGACTGTCTCACTGCAAAACATGGCTATATCCTCTAATAGATAAAAAAAATACTGGATGAGGTGTACAGAAAATACAAGCTGATTGTATTACATTCTGGTACAAATTATATATGGAACAAAACACACTATGAACCTGTATTTGAACAACTTTGGGTACTGAAACATAGAATTATTGGATTTTTAAATCTGTTCATTAATATCTAACAAAGTATATTCTATCATGACGCATGGTATTGTCCTTTGAGATCTATGGATAATATTGACATATCATTTTGTGTGTTTCAGCATTCTGAAGATATGGCATCTCACTATAAGAATCTGCTCACAGAATGAATACAATCTACTTTGGTTTTTCTAGACTTTATCTACTTTGAAAACAATCTAATAATACCTGAGTAAAGGATTTAGCTCCAGTTATATCATCCAGCATGATGATTTTTATTCTATCAAAGACGCTAAACTAGCAGTTCAAACTGAACTGTTGGAGTGAACAATGATGTGTAAGAAGAAGTTGTGGATTGCTCTGGCCTTATGCGTTGCACTTTCCATCTGGAAGATATATATTTCTGTTTCACTTTTGTCAAAAAGTCTTGATGAGTGGCTAGTGCAAGACTCATTCATGAAAGAGGAAATATGTCACCATAACAGATGCATTGGCCTAAGCCGCTGGGATTGGTTTTGTGACCACTTTGATGCCTCAGTAAACTGCCTGCTGATTCTTGAAAACTCTGATATCCCACCAGAGGTTCTTCAGTGGTGGCTAGTGAGTACTGCATCATATTACTAAGCGAAACAACTACGGTATATCTATTTAGAGAAAAGAATTGGAAAGAGTATTATTCTCTCCACTAAGCAAAGTGTTGGTCATGTGTAGTACTTGTTCAGATTTGTCTTTCAGTGGAAAATAAATGATAGAGACTTATTTTAGCATTTTTTCTTTGAGTTCATTTTAACTAAGACTGAGTATAGCAAAAGCACTAAAGTCCAATAGAGTGAACATTCACAGTCTTCATATACTATATGTAAAACATATTTTACACAATTTGCCTTTTGCTTGCTTTTTTTCCTGCACTTGTCAAAAACCTGGCTTCTCTTCTTTCCTCTTTTTGAAATATCTAGATTGCATTATCTTTTGCCAAGATGGATGAAGAAAGATAAGACCTGCTTTTGTTTCCTAACTGTAGAGAAACCATTCATTGTCCATTTAGCCAACAAGCTCCCTGAATGTTGTTACAATCTGAATTGCATCAACATAGCATGGAATGAGCAGACTTGGCAATGAGCAGGAATATGGGAGTTAGGGTTGAACAATGTGTAAAGGGCCATAGCCTCCCTGTCCATAATGTACATTATCCGAGTCAGCCAGTTTGGAAATCTTCAAGTTGTTCTTTGGTTTCTTTTAACCTTTCAGCTCTGTTCTCATGTCTTATAATGTATCTAAGGTATAGAACATTTTTTCTGTTTAGGACTACACTTGATGTTTGATGTTTGAGTTATATTAAAAATTAATTTTTATTTTCTCTAATGGATATTAACTAGAAATTAACTAGACATATCTACTGAAATGTTACTTTCCATATATTTAATGTTTCTCTGCTTCTGTGTCATTAATCATTACCATTTTATGAATACGTTTTAAGTAAACCCCAAATTAACCAATCATGATTAAGAAAGAAGGGTAAATCTATAAGACCAAGAAAACCATTTGGTAGGGAAAGATCAGCACTGCAATGAAAAATGATAAAGAATTTGTTTCTATCATATGGATAAATTGATTCAATATTTTAAGTTGCTTAATGCACTTGAACCATACTTTTCAGATAGGGAATATTTACATAACGTATTAGGCTAGAATGTGACTGGCTGGTTTTTGGTTCAGTAATTGCTCCAGGGCATTGAGGCTACACAGCTGTATCTTATTCCATGTTTGTTAAAGAAATAGTGATCATTTTTCATGGTCCTACAGATATAGGTCCCACTTTTGAAATCAGTATTGACCAGTGTAGTCCAGAGGTATCCAAAGGGTCTGTATTTCTTCCCCAAAGTAGATCATTTTCTTGGGCAAGTGTTATTGAAAGTCCCTCCAGCCTGCTTCTAATGCTCTATTTTATTTCATCAGAAGCTACAAAGATCAAAAGATGGCAGCCAATTTCAGATGATAGTAAAAAATCTGTTTGACCTCCTTCAGCCAGCTAGAGTTCAGGATGTTGTTCACTGTGGAACCTGTGCTGTGGTGGGAAACTCAGGAAGGCTCAGGGGCTCTAAATATGGGGAGAAGATAGATTCTCACAAGTTTGTGATGAGGTAAGTAGAACAGAGCATATACACAAAGAATGAGAGATCTGCAGCCCTCAATTTAGATTCAAAAGACACACCACAGATTGGTGCAGTCCTCTCCCAAGAGTGATATTTTCGTATTTCATTCTTTTTTTTATTGTTACATCAACTAGTTTGACTGCCCTAAAATGGTAGGGTGTTGGGATATTTACGCCATGTTTGATTTGATTCAAAGGCGGTGTTTTGAATATGCAGGGCTATGAACTCAGCATGTCTCTCTGATTTGTTAAAGCAGTAGCAGGGATAAAAGTATTTTCCATGATCACACAACTCTGTTGGGATCCAGGATAAGATGACATTGTATTAATGAGTCACAGACAGAAACTGCATTCACTTTCTGAAGCACTTTGAATCTGAATTAAACCTCAAGCATTGCACAGCCTAATCCTCCAAATTAGAAATAAAGATTATAGGAATAGTAATCTTGCTCCTTTCTTTGGCATCTTTGTTAATTTTGCCAATTTTAATGTTAATATTTATTATTCTAATATTTTAATGTTTTATCTTGTTGCTTTTTACTTGCTTGTATGCCTCCTAGAGTCGCCTCTAGGTGAGATGGCGGCATATAAATTTAATGATGAAAAGTAAAAATCTTTTAAAGTCTATTATAGAAAAGATGTGATTTCCTCTATTGACAGTATGTGGCCATCAGCAAATTGACAATGAAAGAATGACCATTATCATTTTAAAAACATTTTTATCCTGATAAATGATCCTAAGTTGCTGCTATGATCAGATATTATAACTGGTTATTGTGAGACTCTATTGTCTTAGGGAAGAAAAAGGGTCTTTGTGGGCCAGGTATAGAGATCTCAGTCTACATCCAGTTGGGGGTTAGAAAATCCCCATTTCTAAGGGTAGGTGGTATACATTTTGTTATATAGATGCATGGAGCAAGTCTGAATTTTTTAAAGCCATGAAATTAATAATAATAATAATAATAATAATAATAATAATAATAATAATAATAATAATAATAATAGTAATGATAAAGTTGGAAGGGACCTCGGAGGTCATCTAGTCCAACCCCCTGCTCAGGCAGGAAACCCTATACCATTTCGGACAAATGGTAATCCAGTTTCTTCTTAAAAACTTCCAGTGTTGGAGCATTCACCGCTTCTGGAGGCAGGTTGTTCCACTGGTTAATTGTTCTAAATGTCAGGAAATTTCTCCTTAGTTCTAGGTTGCTTCTCTCTTTGGTTAGTTTCCACCCGTTGCTTCTTGTCCTGCCTTCAGGCGCTTTGGAGAATAGCTTGACTCCCTCTTCTTTGTGGCAGGTTTAAAATTTGCCCCTTAAAATCCACCCCAAATCCTAAATTCTCTTGAGAGCACAAAAGGCATGCTACATGCAGCTTATCTTCTAGCACACAACATATATTATCCTATTTAAATCTATCTTAAAAAGTGATAACCACATGAGGAAATAGATAAATAGGCTCAAGTTAATAAAGCACATTGAATATCATATAGGTGATATCCATAACTTTATCTTAGATCCAGGTTTTGTATTTAGTAAATTTACCGTAAGTAATGATTTTTCCTATGTGTGTGACCTAGGTATCTTGAATAAGAAGATTCTCATTAGTTTTTTTTTTTAATATTCTCCAAGAATGAACACTGCACAGGTTACAGGTTTTGAGGAAGATGTTGGTACACGAACCACACACCATTTCATGTACCCAGAGAGTGCTGTGAATCTCCACCCTAATGTACATCTTGTACTAGTCCCTTTCAAACCCCTGGATCTCAAATGGCTTGCCAGTGCTCTTTCAACAGGAGATATCCAGCAGTAAGTATCCTCCCTAAGTAGATGCAATATAAAAGGCTGGGCAATTACATAGTAATGTCATGCTAGCAAGCATTCCTAGTGCTATTAGAATATCAAGCATGATTCCATTCTTGGATGGCAAACATATTTCTCACTATATCAAGTATCTCTTTGTCATTATCATTTATTAAAGAAATTTCCAGTGAAACTAATTTTTCATAAATGGATTTCAGTCTACCAACCAGAGGAACAAAAATAAAATTATGGTTAAAATCAGAAGTCTCCTTATTTGGGGCTACCATAGACTAATATAGTTCTCTTTCTACAATGTTGATTAAAAGAAAATCAAATAATGTTGAATGGTAAAGAGTCTTCCATTCTTTTCACAGAACATACAAAAGAGTTAAACGATTTATTAAAGCTGATAAAAGCAAGGTAAAGTGTAAATGAAAAAAAAAGTAATAATGCATTTATTAACTATTACAACTCTTTTTATTTTTTGTGGATTAAAAATAATCAGCATTGAAGTCCCAACTTCATAAAGTGTATGTATTGTTTTATATTTATCTTATACATTAAATGCATAATATTTCAAGCTGATAATATTCCTTGCTAAATAATAAAATATGGGAGGCAGAAGAAAAAAAGTTATGGAGGCCACCGTACACATTAACAGTCAAAGCAAACTTGTACTAGGAAAGGTCCAACTAGGAATCTCTTAGGAATATGAACTGTTCTCGTTCCAGGCTACAGGTGTGGTATTTTGCGGTACCTTGGCCCTGAAACCATGGAATAACTGCACATACTGTCAGGGGCCGATGTGTCCAGGGAGAGGGGATCACCCATTCTACTTTAAGGCCTAGGGAAAATTTAAAAGGACTTTTCTTGCTCTGGAGTTATTCTTATAAATAAATGGATCAATTTGAGGAGGGATCTATGATCAATCTGGGTGACTCTTGTTTTGCAAAATTATCTTCTTAGATTCTAATAATTCACCCTGTTTTCCTGAAATATATCCAAGACAAATGGACATGGCATCATGGAAAATATCCTTCCACTGGGTTGATTACACTGATTTTTGCCATCCATACTTGCACACAGGTAAGTGCTGTAGAAAGAACCACCCCTCTTAACTCTGTAAATCAGGTGCCCCCAACCCCTGGGCTACTGCCCAGTATTGAACCACAGCCCATTGGGAACTGGACCGTGCAAGTGGCGGGCCACCAGGTGAGTGCGCGAAGTTCCAAGGGAGCTTTGCAAGCATTCCCCCTGCTTGTGCAGAACCATTCCCTTCCCTCTCCCCACCACCTTCGCCACTGGTCTGCAGAGCCAGAGAGTTTAGGGCTGGCTGCTGTAAAGGGGTTCTGAGCTAAACGGCTCTTGAATTCCTATTGCTTCACTAACCACTTTTAGCTCTGTTCCTAAAACAATTTCTCTTTATTTATTTAGTAATATAAATCTTGTTGGGAAGCTACTAAATGGCAGGTTGTATGTGGCCAATTGATAGGACACTTTGTACTTTAATCACCAAAATGAAAAACTATGACAAAAAATAAATTCAACCTACTATTCAACATGAGTTATATTTTAACTACTTGCTGTTTCACTTTCCACTTTGCAAAACCCATATATAACTTTTGAAAACAAAGAGTAAAATTGACATTTGAGGAGGGATATAAATTATGCAACTCTGGCATTTATGTAATGTAATAGACCACGGGTGTCAAACTCGCCGTATCACGTGACATGTCATGACTTTTTTCGCATTGCTGGAGCTAGGGTGGGCACGGCCTCCGTATGATGCCATAGTTTGACACCCCTGCAATAGACTATAGTGAGACAGGCAACCTAATACAGCATTTTTGATGTTTTCTATTTCAAAGCTCATCTATTCTGTCCAGCATGGCAATGACAATTACACTGCAAGTAATGTAATTCAAAACATATAACAGGGATTAGGTGTCTGATCTCTTCAGTAGATGTGTAACGTTTAAGTTTTTTGCAGACATTTACTGTTTTCTCACTTGCTCCTATATGTGGTAGGTTTCTGTCTTTGGCTTTGGTGCAGACAGCAATGGGAATTGGCATCACTACTGGGAAGACAACCGTTATGCAGCAGCCTTTCGCAAGTCTGGAGTACACGATGGCCCTTTTGAGCTACAACTCATTGAAAGGCTGGCAATTGAAGGCAAATTGGCATTCTATAAATAGTTTACAATTTAAGATGGTTTAAATTCTCTCTGTTCTGGTTTCAAAGAAAAGCAAAACTAGAATAAAACACAAAAAGAGGAGACATTTCGGTTTGTTTAATGCACTAAATATTAAAAACATGAGTGACATGGTTCTGCTTTTCTGAATTTACGTATTTTAGAACAACAGAGACTATAAACACTATTTGTTACTAGCTTCAGATTTTGCTTCTTTCTCTGAGTATGAAACCACAGACAGAACCATTCAGATTTGCTAGCTGTGTTTTTGACAGCAGAAGAAATTGGAGCACCAAAAGTAGCACCAAAAGAAACATATTTCTGATTATTTTCATAACAGGTATTTGAATGTGAACTATACCTTTGAATTTGAAAAATAGGCTTTCTGATAATTCATTTTGTGTTTCTCCTTCCCTCCATCACAATGTATAAATCAAGTTCTCAGTAAATTATCCAGATTTTTAATATTATTTTAATATTATTTGAAAATTATTATTTTAATATTATTTGAAAATGATTGCTGGAGGTATGTTTATTAAACTTATACACTACCCATCTTATTGTTTGGAATGATTCTAGATATATATTACAACAGCCATTATTTAGGAATGTCCAATACACTAATTGGCTACTCTACATTAAGCTTCATCAATTCTAGACCCAATATCAAAACACGTACGGAATATTAGCAATAATGAGAAAATTCACATTATTTCTTTTATTTTTTTATTTAAAACTTTATTTAAACAATGGTAAGCCAAGTAGCCAATGATTTGGTTCATAGTTTTCTATGATAGATGATTTTTTGTTGGCATGACCATTTCTATGATTAGAAATATTGCATGATAGCCTTTTTCTCTGTAAAGTAAAATTGAAATGCAGGATAAATCTATTTCACTGGGCAAAAACACACTATTATCTAAATACTTTTATGCTGCTCCAATTAGAAAATGAGTAAATAAATAAAGGGTCTTCTCTCCAACTGCTCTGATGGGTTTTAAGCAGAGAACCTCCCTCTCCACACAATATTTAACCTAATTCCAAAAACCTGGAAAATCCTGACCTGCTCCATTTGTATTATTCTTCAACTCATTATGACTCTTATCATTTCACAAAATGTCAGTGCGGTTCCTAGCCACCCCAAATGTCACTCAGTGCTTCACTTTAGCTACTGCTGCTCTCAAAAAGGATAACATATAAATGATGTGATCAGTAAAACAGCAAAAATTCAGTTACATGATTGTAGACATTTAAGTTAATGTCATGAAGAGTAAAGTGCCATAGTGGTGCAGTTGATATATACTCCCAAGATGGAATAGAAAGCAGTGAGGAAACTATTTTTACATTAGGTTCCAAAACATTTGGCCTAGAGTAGGCATAAATTCAATAGGTCATCATTATCACAACCATAAATAATCGCCTTACCTGATCAATCGTCACAATGATTAATGAACAGGATACTTCCATCAGCTGGACAGTGAGATGAAGAATGAGATACTGCTAATACATATATGAGGCATTGGGGAAACAGTTATGAGACAAGAACCAGTAATTTCACATGGTATTGCAAAATATTCTAATCAACTTTAGAAAATGAATAGCCAAAGATGAAGATCATGTGACCTATTGCAGAGTGTGGTTAGAATTAAAATATTACATACCAATGAAGAGGGAAAAATGGCTGCCATAAGCAATATTTTTGGATATAACAACTCTTGATACTACATAAGCAAGCTTTAAAAAAAGTAAATTATCACATCACTTTAGTAAAACTTTTTCCTGAGAATTTATTCCAACCACACATTTTACAGTATCACTAAATACAAATTAAATTAGAAATAACTAGTTTTAGACATATACAAGTTCTTATGGTCTATATTCTGGATGACACTTTTTTTTGGAATATAGAAACTGAAATATATGCCAACAGATTAAGGTGAATATTAAAACAGAAATGTTTTAACAGCCACAGACATTGATGTTTAAATTTAATCCCTGTTTTACTTGTCCCAGGACTAGAATGTCAGTCTCTTCTCAAAGTTCCAATTATCTTCACTTGGCACATTGATATTGGACATTGATGTTAGGGTAATTTTTCATTTCTTCAAGTCTTTTAGGAAGGATTGTAGAATCTAATCTATGTAGTTTTTCCAAGTTCAATTTTCTTCTGAATGGCTCGAGCTGAATGATAGATCAAAGAATCAATGAGTCCTGCAACTGAAAGGAGGAAAAGAAGGGTCAGTTTAATTAGCCTATATAGAAAGGAAAGAAAAAAAACACAACTGCAATATTGCTACAAAATAAAAAGAAGCCCCTGGCATTCTTTCCAAATTCTACTCTTATGGTATAATACATTCGTAACCATGTCAATTTAATCTTGTTGAATCAATCAGGAGTTATACATTTTCAAAAGCTGTATAGTAAGTAGAAGCCACAAATATTACTCATTAATAATCGCAACTGTCAAATTTTCCCTATTTCTCATTTTATTTCCAATGATAATGGCAATTCTGCCAACTTGTAAATTATAGAACTGATTTGAAAATGCCCTGAAAGTATGATATATTGATCAAAAACATTTACAAACTAATTTCCAGATTCAAAATGAACAGAAAACTATTTAAATTTCTGAACACAAAAATCCAGTTACCTGTAAACACTCCTCCAATAATGGCACAGACGCCTGTGAGAAAATGTGTAAAGGACCTGGATTTGGAAAAACATTAATATGAATTTACATTCTGAAGGCAAAAATTGAAATCAGTGAGAGAATTGTTTTATTAAAGCCATTTCATTAATTACATTTATGATTACATTTATACTCAGACAAAAGTCAGATACTTTCAGCTTGGATCTGTTGATTTCAGAATATCTTCCAGAAACCACACTTATTATCAATCTCTATGTATCACACATTTAACATAAAACATGGCTTCTACAGACACGTTAAATGAAATTTCATCTGGGGGGAAATTAGCTGGTTTTTTGCTTCACACTCATATTGAGAATCTCTCACCTGTGCTTCTCTGTAAATTTCACCATCATGGGAGAAAGCTCATATAGCACAAACACACCAGGTAGGCCTTGATCTCCAATTAGTCCATTAGCTATTTTTTCATGCCTTGTTACTGAAAATTGATTTGTCCTCACCATCTACAAAAATGTTGAAATAGCTGATTAGTGTCAGGCACCATCCAAACTGAAGAAAAGAAAAAGAAAAATGCAGCTAATTGTGTATGGCTTTGTGTATTCTTCAGGTAGAAGCATTGTTAAGTACATGTCACTCATTTCTCTTTTAGGTATGCCAGGAGATTGCAACCATAGTAACAGTGACCTGCAATCCAACTATCTCCTTTCAAAAATATCTGTGATTCATATTTTGGAAGATCCTAGGCCCACTATTCATGGCTTAATAACAAAATGGAATTGTTTAGTAGAATTGCTTGCAATTTTCTATCTGGTATTTATGAATGCTATCTCTTTACTCCCAATTAAATATAGCAGATTACTTCCCGGCAAAAAGGACCCTGCTGAAAATTTCATCCTGTAACCTTTCCACCTGCATTTCTCACAGCAGATTTGTGGGATATATAAAAGGAAGAGAAAACAATACAGGGAGTCCTCGACTTACAACCATAATTTTTGTTGCTAAATAAGACATTTGTTAAGTGAGTTTTACCCCATTTTATAACCTTTCTTGCCACAGTTGTTAAGTGAATCACCTCAGTTATTAAGTAAGTAACACGGTTGTTAAGAGAATCTGGCTTCCCCATTGACTTTGCTTGTCAGAAATTCACAAAAGCTGTTCACATGACACTGGGACACTGCAACCATCATAAATAAAAACCAGTTGCCAAGCGTCTTAATTTTGATCACACAGATACTACAATGGTCGTAAGTGTGAAAAATGTTCATAAGTCACTTTTTCCCATGCCACTGTAACTTTGAACGGTCACTAAATGAATTGCTAGAAGACGAGGACTACTTGTAACAAAATCTGAATAAAAGACTGTTTTAATGTTGAATTTAACCAAATTGAAAGAAAGTACTTAAAACTATTTAAAGAAAAGACAATATTCAGCTCTTACCTCACCATCAACTTTCATGTACACAGTGGGGACTACTTTTACAAAATACTGGAACATCATCGAAGCTAAAAGCCAAAATAAAATCATAATGGGTATGGGTGAAACAGAATTGTGTTTTGAACCCAGTACAAATACTGTATGATGTCGAATGGCTCTGCTGGATTGTTTTGGATTAAATATAGTTCAGCAGAAAAAAAAATCACTTTGGTTGTTCCAACTTCAAGCTGAAATAAAATTGGAAGAAGTCCCAGAGTGATTTTACAGGGCACAACAAAGCTAATTTGCATCACCCCATTTTTCATCGCATATATATTGTTAGCCACCCCATCACCCAACACCTTTCCTTCCCCAGCCACGACACATTGCCATCACGACACTTTGCATGCCACTGCAAAGAAATCCCTCACTGCCAGGGATGTCCACATACATTATTGGCAAAGAAAACCAAGAGTGACTTTTCCCCTTTTTCCTCCTCAAATCATTTCTAACTGGAAAATGCATTCTGGGCCACTGTATCTGGAACAAAACACCTCCATTGTTCCATACAAGGACTCAAACAATTGAAACATTTTTCTATGGGCTGAATAGCTCATGCCAAGTATAAGTAACCAAAATTGACTGAGTAGAACTCAACCAGTAATTTGGTAGGCATTAATAGAGTTGGGCATGAAATCCACTGGGATCTTATCTTCCTGTTCTCTTTGGACTGCTTGTGAAACTCTACTCAATATCAAAAAAGACTACCACACAACTTATTGCATTGCTGTCTTAGGGAAAAATGCAAATTTCCCTGCAGAATTAAGTATTAACACAAATCCTAATTATTATGTGTGAGTACCTATGTAGCCACCTTCTTCCTGGATGTTTTAAGACTTCTCTTTAATAATCCTGGGATTATTTATAGTCTCCTACCCAAGTATTGATCAGGTATGACCTTGCTTAGCTTTTCTCAGATAAACCAAGATTTGTAGGTGCTGCCACCTACTGTGGACATCTAAAAACTTGGGATGTGCAAAATAGTGTGGTTAATTGCTGGAACATTCTTTGTTCTGCAGAACACTGTTTTTCCCACAAAATGCACAGATCTCAAAGTGTTTTTCAGAATAGGAAGTGGCTTGTAATTGCACACAACTACCCAAAAGTTAAAAGCTGGATTTGTAGAGAAAAACTCAAGAAATGTTAAAACTTCAAGAATCTTAAAAGAGTGACTTAGGATTCAGCAAGAATTTGAAATAGATTAGCACCAGCCATTTTAGGGGTGAAGTTTTATGAATTTCAGTGGGCTCTCAATCATTAAGTTATTTTTATTATTATAACTTGGATCTGCAATTAATAAAACTAAGATGGCATATGAAGAGAGTAAAGTGAGAGGCTGAGGCTAGGAGTCCTTCCTTAAAGTAATCACTCAATAAAATTAACAATTCCTCTCTTTGGAAGGCCTTTTTGTTGCTCTCCCCTTCACACAAATTGAAAAGGTTAGAAGAAATTAAAAGGTGATACTGTAAAGAAGACCATGGAATTAGGGAATATCTATTAAAACCTAACTCTATCCACACTGCTAATGAAAACATGGAGAAAAAAGAGAGGATATGGTTCCATTAGACATATATTCCTTATTCTGAAGTAAAAAAAGGGAGAGAAAGTTGCATTTTTATCGTTCTGCTGAAAAGTTACCAAACTCCAATTTATAATTAAAATGATTAGTTTAGCCAAGGCATATCTATTTTAATTAAGCACCCAACAAAGAGTAAACAAATATTGTGCTGGTTGTCACCTTCATTTACCAGTTTAGATTGAAAGGCTGCTTCAAACCAATACCTTGATGAGCTGTGACAACTGTTCCATCAAGTGGGTTCACAAGGCCTGGATAATCCTTCCCAAATGAAAGATGCCTGATAAAATGTGTTATGTTTATCTGAAACAAGCAAACAAAGTCCCAAAATATCAAGGAGTTGAAGAAATATCACAGATGAAACAGGCTGGAGGCCATTCACAATGCAGGCACCATTTTATATTATGGATGAAATATGACTCTTGTTATTCATCAGTTCCCAGCTAGTGCCTAGGCAGACACATGTATTTCACAGGCTTCCCTCTTTGTGGAATGGAACAACAAGTGTTTAGCACCTGTGCCAGTTTATGCCAGGTCAGAACTGCTAATATTGTTTCCTTCTGTGTTCCTGCGGTGTACATTACCCGAGGGCAGAAGCAGTGCAGCTGTCCCCAGGCAATTATATATCTGGGAACAGCAGCCATAAGAAAGGGATAGGTTGTTTGTGCTCAGTGATCTACGTCCTCTATCAAAGAGGAGAACAATTCTAGCAAAAGGGGAGAGGGATTTTTTAAAGCATGATTTATAATGAATGCATTGTATAATGAACTCTACAACAATTTTCAAATAGAACAATTGTATTATTCCTACAGTTATAATGTTGTTATTCTCTACAGATGGCACACTAATATATGACAAATTATCTACATGTGCACAACTGGTAGATCTCCTATCCCTTTCAATGTAAGTAGAAAGCTCAGATACAAGTTCTCTTAGGGAACTTACATTGTCAAGTCCATAACTCTGAAGATCATGAACTGCAAAAGACAGACAACACATAAAGTTACTGGAGTAAGCCTTTTTGTAGGAGACAATTATGCATTTAAAAAAAAAACAAAAAAAACAAAAAGTTGATTTTTTTTTTAGAATTAGCATTTCTAAGTAAAGATCATGATACACTTTTAAGATGAAATAGTTTAAATAAATAACTTAAATAATTTAACTAAATAAAATAAATAAATAACTCCTCAGTAGTAAACACACACATAATTTTTTTTAAATCTTCCATTATGACCTTAAGCTGTCTTCTCCTCAGCAATTTCACAATCTTTTTACTGTTACTCTTTCTTTTTACTGATGCCTAAACTCATTCAGGATAAATTAAAAAGAAAAAAAAACATCCATGAAATATCCCAGCGTGGTTGTAATTATTCTGTAAATTACTGATTTCAGAAAGAAGACACTTTATTTAAGCAGGATCTACCAAACACATAAACATTCCTCTTTAATATCAAGGGTCTTAAAGAAATATTTAGATATAAATTGGTTTAAACATTCCATTTAGCAACTAAACTCATGAAACATTACTGTAACATAAACTCTTAAGGATTTGATCAAGGCAATATAAAAGAATGTGTCAGATCCAACTAAGCAGAAAGATGAAATGCAAAAGTAATATCTAACTGAAGCTACGTTTGGAAAATCTTAAATAATGTTTTATTTTCAAAATTATTGTTTCTCATATTATGCAGTAGCAAACATAAATACGGTGTATATATGCAGAGGGCATGATAGAACCCTACCATTTATAGCAGGAATTTCTATCCATACTTAGTTGAAAATAGTACACAGCTCCGTGCAAAGTATAAGGTACTTTGTATTTTTTAAATGTGTGCGAAACTGGTTTCAATGATCTATAAAATAGAATGCACCTAAAAGAAGAAACATTCTATTTCATGACTGGGCAAAACAACCCCATTCAAAATGCTCCACTGGAACATTTTAACTTGGCTTTTTTTTAAATTGTGCTATCAAGTTGTTGTTGTAAATTAGGTATCTAGGATATTGATATCTTTACTGTTCAGAATTTCAGTACATTCCTTCCATCTTTCATCTTCTTCAGCATATCAGTTTGAGGTGGAAAGCTTCCTTGATTTTATTTTAGAGTTCTGGTTCCCTGTCAATGAGGTTCAGGACTTCACAGTGATTCCTGGTGTTCTCCTTGAAAACAGTGGGTATATGCTCAAGATCAAATTTTGGAAACTGTTTGACTTTATTCTTCTGGTTTAGCTTGTGTGCAAGTTCTGACTTAGAACTTGCACACGAGCAATTCATGATCTGTTGCGAAGCTTCCAGCCACACTTTTGCTGCTAAAACTGAGTTCTTCCACTTCTTTGTATCAATATGATGTAATGAAGAAATCACTGAGGTGGCAAAAACTGAAAAGTGGTTCTCCTGCTTCACTTCTGTCCCTGAGAATATCTGGCTAGCTACTATTTCCAACATTGGCATTCCTGTCTCTAAGTACAACACATCTTGCTTGCATTCAATTTCAGATTGAATTTGACTATGAAACTGATCAACCCCTCCTTCGGCATCAATGGCTGCAGCATAAACTTGCCTATCATATTAAAGGGCTCTCTGCAAAATCTAATCGATATTATTTAGATACTGATTGCATTGTACCCAAGGAAGATCTTTGCTACATTATTCCTGATCTGAACGCAAAATGGACAGCATTTAATTAATTAATAAAAGCATCTGACTGAAGGTGTCCAATTTCAGTCCATTCAATTCACTAATCTTTGAGATGTCAGAGTAATCGGTTCATTTCGACTTCCACTATATTGAGTTTTCCCATGGCCGTGCCTCTTACCTTCCCCTTTTCCACTAATTTTCTCTTTGTTGCTTCAGATGTTCTTTTCCTGCACAGCAGCAACAGCAACTAGCTATCCCAAGGGCTTTACTTTAATTGTATCATAAACGCCAAATGGCAAAAATAACTCAGCTCTTCTTCAGTAGCATGCCATCTAACTTGAGGATGAATCATCATTCAGCACTGAACTGCCAATCATTTTAAAGCTTAAAATGTTCTGAGAGTTTGAAGCACAAAAAACTCAAATAATGCAATTGATGGGCATTACTTGTACTAAGATCCCTGTTGTCGGCTCATGACAAAAAACTTTTCTCTTTCCCATAGCAAAAAGAAAGAAGAAAATGCTCTAATGTGGTTTTCTGTGGTCAGCCAAGTACATATCTTTCCAATGCTAGTGGTCTGAGAGGGTGCAGTAATCATCACCGGGTCCTTGCTTCTTAGGAGAAATGGGACACGCAAGAAAATTCTCTCCCTCTTCCCCAACAAAAGAAAAATATAACAAGCAGCAGATTGTTGCTGTACAATAACTACCACCACCAAGAGTACAAATTAACACCATCGCCATTATCACTATTGGACTATTTAACCACCAGACCACTTCCTTTTAAATAAACAACTTTATTAGGCTGCAACTTCAAAAGCACTATTGTATTTCGATAAACAAGCTAACAGAACCTGCATCTAAGTTTAGATGCTGACGTTTAATGTCAGAGTGTAAATTTAGCCAGCAAGGTACTAAAACATGCACAAACAAATCAGCCCAATTTCAATTTTAAATGCACTATAAAAACTCAAAAGCTATAAAGCATAACAGCCAAACCCTACCAAACCAATCATACCAACATAAAAATTAAAATACTTGTTTCATTTGTAAAGATTTGATTTGATATTGAGAGATAAATCTATGGGACAAACCTGCCAATTCTATGAGTGATAGGCTTCAATTACTTCTGATATATAAGCTTTATAACAATTCCAATTTATTTCTCTTGGAAAATAATTCATTGTGAGGAGTTGACAAATGATAACATTGATACTTCTACAAAGTTTACCTGAAATCATTGTTTACTATAAATCCTGTCTTCTTCAAAACCATATTTGCTAACTTTGCAGTGGTGTTAAGTCTGGTCTTTATATATATTCTACAGAAAGTTTGAACGGGACCTTACTGAATATATGTAAGCTTCTATAAGAAAAAATGTGTGATTCAATGGATTAGAAAGGATAAATAGCAGTACATCCTCTAAATGTTCAGGGAATTTGTTTTTTAAGAACAGAATTGTCATCAAAACAATCTCAATATTTTAATGGAACATCATAGCCATATAATGCCCATTCCCAGATCCTTGAACCAAAATATCATCCTCAGTTTGGTCAAATCCTTAAGTATTATCAAGCTTTAACAGGAGAAATTAGTCCCCTTCATTATAGACAGTACAGAATTAGCAAATAAAATAAATCAACAAGACTTTAATTTCATCAGCATGCATGCATATTTCCAAATGTTTGAACATTACCTAATTCAGTTAGGACTGCATGTAACAGATAATAAATAATAGATTTACAGAGGTGGTATCCTACTCACTGTATTTTGACTTAATTCTTTTTAGAGAATAAATTCTTAGAAGACAAATAAAGAACCAAAGACTTTTGATAGAGATTTTGTATCTTTTGCAGGCAATTGAAATTAACCATGTCAAACATCAGAAAAATGAATAAAGTACTGCCAAAGAGACTTTCCACACAGGAATGAAAAAGTATAATGGAGAGTAGCCAACACAGAATTTGACTCAACTTTCAAGAAATTATTATACATAGGTTTTTTCATAGATATCAAGTAAATTTGCAAGCTTCGTGCAGAAGCCAAAGCCCTTCTTCCTCTTGAAGAAGATTAGCTTATTTATTCAGTTTTAGCTCACAATCCAACCAATAAGATCTGCAGATTCATGTAGAACATCTCAAGTGCCACATATGAAAAGGAAATAACACATTATATTCATAGCACAATGCATGCCGCAGCTGCAATAAAATTGCTGAGCATATGAAGATCTTTAAAATTACAAACCTAAGGTTTGTTGCTTTAAATTACATATGAATTTTTCAGTCTTAAATATCCAACATTTATTTAATCTAAGTGTACTGAATATGTCGTGTATGTTGACATTTTATTTTTATATGCTGAAAACATATTTTATTAAATCAGTCCTGCAAAAGGAAACAGATGATCATATCATCTGAATGCCTTTAAAATTGTACTTATAGTATTTTCTATACAGAAGGGAATAATGACAAGCAATTATTTGTAAGTATGTGTGTGCGTGTGTGTATGCGTGCACACACATACACACACACACAGAGAGAGATCCTTGCATACTACAACTTTCTTATTCTCATGAAAACAGTACTTTTGAAATGTTTCCTCTTGCTAGTTCTTCTACACTCCATGTATTAGTTATACTGCTAGAGTTCATCACAACTACAGTGCAGTAATTGGACTGATAATATATAAACATCATCGATCAATCAATGTATCCTAAAATTTAAGGGAGGAGGCAGGGAAAGTTTATAAGATATTCAATGCATATGTTACTTTACCATGAACATGAGACTGTTGAAAGCTTTTTCCTGGTGCAAAGTGAAAATTGCCAGCTACCTGTAAGAGAAATACAGATCTCATTCAATGATCTAGTTTTCTATACCAATCAGCATCAGCTTTGAAAAGTGTGTCTTTTTAAATTAAGAAAATCCCTCTTATTTGGATATTTAAAAGGAGCACACATACCTTTGCCTGAAATGGAATCTGAACAGATGCTTCTAACATTTTAAATAAAGCCATATATAAATCCATTTTGTTTTTATTTGTAAACAACAGCTAAATTCAACTTGACAAAGAATATTCTGGGCCTTTCGATATATCAGTCAAAATATAGAGCCCTTATATAAGAATGAGTACTTCATCCTTATTTTAAATGCAAATTATTTACTGAACTGCACGCTGAAAAGAGGCACTGCCTCAAACATATGCCTAACTGTGTTTAAACTCAATACTATTCTTACTAAAGGAGTTAGAGCACATACTCAGAAACAATCCATTCACTGAATAGTAAACAATTATTTCATAGTCAGAGTCTGAATGGCTAAAGATGTGTGAGGTTCTGTCAAAGTCACTTGATTGTTAAGTGAATCTGGCTTGACTGCTTGTCAGAAGGTGGCAAAAACTGAACACATACCCTGGGACACAGCAACTGTCATAAATATGACCAGTTGCTAAGCATCTGAATTTTGATCACCTGACCATGGGGATGCTGCAACGGTTGTAAGTGTGAAAAATGGTCATAAATCACTTTTTTAAATGCTGTTGTAACTTTGAATGGTCACTAAATGAACTGCGAGTCCTCTGGATTGCAAGGCGATCAAACCAGTCAGTCCTAGAGGAGATCAACCCTGACTGCTCTTTAGAAGGCCAGATCATGAAGTTGAAACTCAAGTACTTTGGCCACCTAATGAGAAGGAATGACTCACTGGAGAAGAGCCTAATGCTGGGAAAGATGGAGGGCAATAGAAGAAGGGGACGACAGAGAATGAGGTGGCTGGATGGAGTCACTGAAGCAGTAGGCGTGAGCTTAAATGGACTCCAGAAGATGGTAGAGGACAGGAAGGCCCAGAGGAATGTTGTCCATGGGGTCGCGTTGGGTCGGACATGACTTCGCAACTAACAACAACAAAATGAACTATTATAGTTGAGGACTATCTATACTGAATTTCTACTTAGCATGATCAAACGTTTATACTGGGTGAAATGCCAATGCAGAACGATGATAAAAATTGCCATACTCACTTTATTGACCTCTAAAAATCCATATACTTTGCATCCCTCATTTTTCTGCTCCTGCATTTTCTCGCTAAATCCTTCTCTCTTGCACTGTTCTATAGTATCTGGATTCTTGAAGGCCCACCCTCGCCGCCTGTATGCTTCCCTCACATCATCACAATTATTGCAGCATCTGCCCAAAAAATAAAATGCATAAACACATTAATTAGAAATAGAAAAAAAATCATCATAGTTTGCTGCTATGACATACAGCAGCATTACAAAGCCTGAAAATTATGATTATCAGGGATTTTTTTTCAAAAAGTTAATAGTCCTTTATGAATTGAAAGTAGTATTAGATAGTGTGCTAGAAGTCTGTCACGGCATTTCCAAAGCATATGAAAACTGGGAGAGACAGGGAAAGTTAAGACAGCCATCACAGTAGTACAGGTAGTCCTCAGCTTCCAACCACAATTGAGCCCAAAGTTTTTGTGGTTAAGCAAGACATTTGTTAAGTGAGCTTTACCCCATTTTATGACCTTTCTTAGCACAGTTGTTAAGTGAATCACTGCAGTTGTTAAGTTAGTAACATGGTTGTTAAGTGAGTCTGACTTCCCTATTGACTTTCCTTGTCTCAAAAGGGGATCACATGACTCCGGGACACTGTAACGGTCATAAATATGAACCAGTTGTCAAGTATCTGGATTTTGATCATGTGACGATGGGGATGCTGCAACGATCATAAGTGTGAAAACAGTTATAAGTCATTTTTTTCAGTGATGTAACTTTGAATGGTCAATAAATGAATTATTGTAAGTCGAGGACTACCTGTATTTGGGTAATGATCAGAGACAGAAAATCTGACATCAATACACAACTGTTTTCTAAACCGGGTTATAGAAGCAAATATGTACTGAAATAGCTTATGGTGCAGAGCCTTTTGATTGATGGGCCTGAAAATCCGATTAAATATTATAGGAAGAGTCTCATGACAAAG
Source organism: Protobothrops mucrosquamatus (assembly GCF_001527695.2). Classification (NCBI taxonomy): domain Eukaryota; kingdom Metazoa; phylum Chordata; class Lepidosauria; order Squamata; family Viperidae; genus Protobothrops; species Protobothrops mucrosquamatus. The sequence continues at coordinate 408,070 of NW_015386686.1, forward strand.
AGCTTGGGATAGTTTAGAATTTCTTGATTATTCCTGGCTCAGTAGAAAGCATTTCAAAGGGCTAACATACTATGCTGATTGTTTTAGGACAGTGGTGGCGAACCTATGGCACGCGTGCCAGAGGAGGCACTCAGAGCGCTCTCGGTGGGCACACGTGCCATTGCCCCAGCCCCGCCTCCTCCCACGGCCCCCTCCTCACCAGCAGCCCCCCCAGAGGAGAGTCGCCCCGAGCACAGCCTGCGCGGAGCAGCGCATCCAAGGACATGGCAGCCGGGCAGTGGGGACAAGACTCCGCCCTCGTGCCCCATCGTGCACAGTTGATGCTGTGGGGTGCGGGCAGAGGGCGTGGCCACCATGGTGCTGTTGGGACGCCTGGGTAGTAGGCTGTGGAGGCGGTGGGTAGCTCTGCGAGTGGGCGGGGTGGGGTGGGATGGGGAGGGGGCAGAGGGGGACAGGGCCGAAGTGGCGGCAGAGTGGTGGTCGGGTGGGGGCGGTCTTTGGGCACTCGGTCTCTAAAAGGTTCGCCATCACTGTCTTAGGAGCAATATAGTTTAGAATCCTATGGCAAGCGCTCCTACAGAAAGGATAGATTATTTTTCTTCTCGAGATGAGGAATTAAACAGAATTATTATTATTATTATTATTGCTTATATTTATATCCCGCCCTTCTCCTTGCGGACTCAGGGCGGCTAACAACCAGATAAAAAACTACAAAATACCAAAACTACAGTTAAAACATTATTTTATGCTCCCAGGAATGCAGCAGACTTCACATCTGCTAACTTATAGGAACAGGGAATATCAGACCATATTTGAGAGACAACACAAGTATAATAAGTAACTGTTGCAATTAAAAATGTATATATACTTCAAATACCTGGATGTAACCATCCTAAGAAAATAATGCAATAAAAAACTTCCACCCAACAGCTTTGTTTCAGGCAAAACTATTATTGCACAGTTTTTAATCCTATCTGCCTTGGGACCTTATAAGAGTTTACCCTGGAGTGAAATGAATGGTTCAATCCAAATCCAAATTAAGTGGCCGAAACTTCCAGTATTTCAGATTCAATCTGTCTGCTATTACTTGAGAAACATTTCCTACCCTCTATTAACAATGAAAAGCCCAGTAAACCCATATGATGTTCTAGGCAAGAAAACATGGAAGAATATCAGCTAAACTACAAACAGCCACAAGCTTAATCCTTCTTAGTAAGTTCAGAAAATGATGTAGCTATGCAGCTCCCTCCCAAAACCATTTTCTTGCTTCCAAGTCATAGTAAGAAAAGTAAAACCTACTTGATATCCTCGGATTCTGCTCCGTAACAGCTTTCACAGCGTTCAGGATCTAATGAATTTGGATCAAAGAATAGTTCCTCTTCTTTTCCTAACTCTGAAATAAAGACATAAAACCTGTAAAAGTAATGTATGACTAAGCATATCAGTGTAGAGCATGCTCAAACATCACTAATACTGGTCCATGTCTATTAGTTGTACCAAATATCTGGCCACAATAGAAACTTATGCCAGCCAGTCACTTTTATACCCTTAAAATCAGATGTCATAAAACTAAACCCAGTGTTACCATCTCATCTGCAATACTGCTCCCACACTGGAACAGTATATCTATTCTACCATGTCTTTCTGCTTCTGGAGTCACATGCTTGCCATCTTTATCCAAGCGCTGTTTGAAGAGATTATGCTCAACATCTAATTGTTGCTCTCCAGCCACATCCATTGCATCAATGCTCAAATCTGTAAGTAACAAACACAGACAGTTCCAAACCAATTTCTTGGGAGACAATTATAATATACAACATATCCATCAGGCCATTAACGAGAACACTGAAATTTTCTTGAAAACTATAGCAATTAGAAGACTGGGTAATCAAAAATCAATGTAGATCCATAATCACACTAGCTAAGATCTAAGGAAAGAATCCTGAATCAATACTAATATATGAGAATTGCTGAAAATCAAGAAAGGATGCATGCCACAGGTTAAAGAATATTTACATATATCTGACTATTATTTATGTCTTAACCCTTAAGAGTAGCACTTCCTTTTACCACTTCAATATTATTCCCTTGTAATCAGCATCCATCTTAACAGAATCACAGAATTGGATGGGACCTTGGAGGTCTTCTAGTCCAACCCCCCGCTCAGGCAGGAAACCCTGTATCATTTCAGACAAATGGCCATCCAATCTCTTCTTAAAAACTTCCAGTGTTGGAGCAACCACAACTTCTGGGGGCAAGTTATTTTACTGATTAATTGTTCTAATTGTCAGGAAATTTCTTCTTATTTCTAGGTTGGTTCTCTTCTTGATTAGTTTCCATCCATTCCATTCCATCCATTGTTCTGCTACCTTTGGGTGCTTTGGAAAATAGATGGACCGCTTCTTTGTTGCAGGCCCTTAGATATTGGAACCCTGCTATCATGTCAACCCTAGTCCTTCTTTTTGTTAAACTAGACATATCCAATTACTGCAAACATTTTTCATATGTTTTACCCTCCATATGTTTTAGCCAAATCATCTTTGTTGCTTTTCTCTGCACTTTTCTAGAGTCTTAATATAATATAATAACAAGGCATTATAAAATAGTACTAACACTTCATGTGATCTTGGTTTTATCTCTCCGTTAATGCAGCCTTGGACTGCACTGGCTTTTAAGTAAAATCTTACTTTTAAGATTTTATTTTTAATTTTAGGTAAAATCTTATTTTACTTTGCAGAGGTTCCAGACACTTGTTCCTAAGATTAATTAAAATATTATAAAATACTAAGTGAAGACAAGGGATGTCTATTTTTCCATCATTTCATTTAACTAAAAAGCAAAATTCAATACCCTTTACTCACAAGCACATGGCATATGTGGAAAAGCAATGTCTATATTTATCCGTAGCTTATCTCCCCTTGATTTATCAACATATAATTCTGGGTGAATCTAAAGATAAAAAAAAATAAACAAGCACAAAATCATTTGCAGATTAGACCCAAGCTACTTATAGGATCATTTATTCCCATACATTTTTATCGCCCTCTTAAATCAATGGGACACAATGGGATATGTTTCACATCAAGCACCAATTCAGATTTCACCATGACAGGGCCATTAGTTTCAATATCAAACTACATTAATTTTAATAAAAATGTAAAATACAATTAGAGCAATTTCCTCAGAAACATAGAACTATGTTTTTAAATATATTATTAAATGTATACTTTCTGCTTATATAAGTCCTCAAAACGGCCTATAATAACAAAATTTACGTTTTTAATTCCACTTGCAGAATGGTTTATTTGATCTACCTTTTATCTTTCTAGGCATCTTGTAGGATAAATTAGCCTGAAAGACATAGCTGCTATAGATTTCATAGGACAAGTAGGGAACTTTGAAACCATTTGGTAATATCTAATACAGTATCTGCTTCTAAAGAATATGTGAGAAATATGAAGGTTTATATTCAAAAATGTATATCCTAGGACAAGAAGTCTCATTTACCTCCTTTGTAAGATAGTACTGGAGCTCTGAGAAGAACAGGAAGAACATGATGAGTCCACTGATTACAGTCACTACATATGAAGAAAGGAAAGTTACATGTTGTCATATCTTAAAACGTATACATTTATCATTGTATTAACATTTAAGTATAGAAGCTGTAAAGTATTTATCTGGACAGATTAATGATCTACCTATACTGACAGTTTTTCTATAATTTCAAATAGATCTTTTCCCGTTCTACAGAAATACCAGAAATGTAGTACTCTGCGGGGGGAAAAAAAATCTATCACTGAATAAAAGCCATTTATATGTTATTGATTTTATTATAACTTCTTTGTTTTGAGCCACCCAAAACTGTTGAGAGTTGAGCAGCATACAAGTTTAATATATTTATTTATTTATTTAAATTTAAATGGCTGCCTAGTTCACTCACAGTGATTCTGAGTTACTTACAAGGCTTACAAATTATCATCATCATCATCATCTCCCTAACTATTTTTGCATGTTTCATGTACTATAAACGTATAGGATACCTCAGAGTCTAACCGGGGGTGGGGGGGCTCTGTAGGATTTCCCTGACAGGAAATGAAAATGCATACCTTTTAAGAAAATAACACTACAAGCATGTTTGGCTTGCTCAAGGAATCATGCAGGGAATCATCTGGAGGAACTGGCTAAGCCCTTTGCAATTCACCCAGTGCCTTCAGTTAAAATGCTCAGCACTGTAAAAAGACATGAAAATTTGAAGATTTCCCAGAAAACCAATCAGCCTCTATGTACTTGTTGAGAGAAAGGGATTCAGTATCATTTTTTTAATCTAAAACATAAAGGTATCTTTCTAGTCCATAAAAATGTAGCTAGAATAAGCAGTGGCTTAGGACAATTTAACAGTTGATTTAGGTACAACAAATTAGCAGACTATCCCCCCATACACACCTCTGAAAACTTTCTAAAAAAAGTTTGAATCAATATCAATTTTTGGAATGATGAAGCAACCCAAGAAATAATTACACTAACTAGTCGGGGACTGCAATATTATATAAATTGATTGACTTTTGCTATATACATGAAAAACAATTCCTGATATGAAGCTTTTTATATCTAAATATTAAATTCATAGAAAAAATGCATGCAAAAACATGTGAAAAATATATTTTGCACTCCAGCTGCATGTGGAAAAGTAACTGCCTGACGAAACTTCCTAATGCAGGATTGGTAAAACAAACATGTTTGTGTTATTCAGATGCAATATGGTGCAATGCTTTTACTACACCAATAAAATAAAAAAATCAGGAGGAAAAGTCCTTTCTTAGTTTTCAAGACCTTTAAAAAAGTGAAAAAATAAAATAGGTAATATTCATTTCTCTTCAATAATAAATTGTTAAATATTCATATACTAACAATCAGCCATTATTCTCACCATAATTTTTAAAAGCTATACAATAGAATATATATATTTTATATTATTATTTATAAGAGATTATTATATTTTTTGCATGCAAATGTTCATTCTCCATGGAAGACTGATATTTTCTTCCAAGAAGGATGCAAGCTTTCTTAAAGTCTTCCTTTCTCTTGTTTACTTTTGATCTTACAGACTGGTGAATGTGTTCTTATCCTCAAAGAGGTCCCAAAGGACAGGGCTGAACCTTGCCAGCAGCAGCAATCAACTTGCATTTTCAAAGGGATGTTTTAAAAGCTATGCATACATTTCATTTTTTCAGTTTCCAGGAAACTGCTTTAATTAAAATTTCTACTATTGTTACCTATCTATAAGCACATATTTAAAGGAGTGGTGCTGAATCCTGAGCAGTAAAAAATTCAGAAACACATACCTACTGTATGTAACAAATAAATAAAAAGCTTGGACAAACACAAGTGAAAAACAAATTATACAAAAGTACTATATAGCCAAAAAAATACTCCTAAAAGAGATTGTGTATTGATTCATATATATTTTTAAATATTTAATATAGTTTTGAGATGCTATATTTCAGAACATTTAAATTTTAAACAATCAATGGAATCACCAAAAAGCATCCATTCAGTATCTCTGCTAGATCAGTTCTGATTCTTTGTCTCAACTCTGTATTATTTTAAAAGAGCATGGATTACTGTACTTTAAAATAAGCAATGATAAAAAAAAGCCATTATAAGATAATTTGACTCCTTTTCCAGTCCTCAATAGAAGACATATTTTCTTGGAAAATTTTACTCAGTATTAAATGACAGGACATCTGGCAAAGGCTAAAAGATATACCGGTAAGCTTTAAAAAAATCTAATCTACCATATGGTTCTAAACTGGAGAAAGTACAATGAATAGATTTACTGATTCATAGGTTTACTGAATTTTTTTTCCCCCAAGAGAGTCAATAGTTCATTGGATTGCTACAAAAATCCATTTAGGTTCCTTACCAGCAAGTGGTACCAAAGCTGCACCAAGCAATCACTTCATAATCCTGGCTATTCTGTACATTCTTAAAGATTAATTTGCTAAAAAAATGGAAACAGTCAAGGCTGCATTTTCTTTAAACGATTTCCTCATACACATTCAATGCACATATAACAACATATACTGCCTTCTGAATTAATGCTGTTGCAGGCATTGAGAAAACGTCAGGTATGATAACGTAACACAGAAGAAAAATCACATTAAGTTCAGCCTCGATACTTTTCAATATGATCGCTACCGATCACCAAGCTGCGAAAAAATCCAACTTCACAAACAATGCACAAGACCAAAAGATAACAAATGAGCCAAGCTCTTTTCAGTTCACACATGAAACATTACGCTGATCTGTCTGCATGTGCAACACTATGCCTCAACTTAGGACCGCTTTAAACTAGCAGGGATCTCTCTGCAAGAGCAACCCCTCTTGTCTTCCTCCCGACAGTAGGACTACAGAGTCCTGTAGTCCTCGGGCAGCCGGCGGTCCCTCACCGAAAGCGCCGCCACAGGTCTTAACCCGAAAATCTTCCAGCGTCTTGGGGAAGGCATCGAACCGCTTCAGCCTCCAAAGCGACTCCATGATGGACACTCCCCCACCCACGAACCAGAAGACACGACGAACTTCCGGCCCTCGCCCCGCCCTCTGTGAGTTATCAAGGGGGTGGCGACAGGTATTGGCTTTTCTCAGAACTAAAATCCTGATTTCGGTGGGCGTTTCCTTCTCGTCGCCAAAACGGAGCAATTTTGAGGAGCTTGGGTGAATGATGTCTTGGGTTGCACAACAGCGAATCTTTTGTCTAACCTGGGTCTACGTGTGGAAACGTTCCATCATTTTGTTTCTAGTGGTCAGAGGTTTAGACGGGGGAGTTCGAATTAACCTTCAGGATGGTTATAAACCACCTTCTTTTTAATGATACCGCCAATTTATATATGAGATACCATACAGGTTTTTTTTGTCTTTGAGGATCTTCCATTTGCAACTCTCAAACAAGCCCCCAGAGATATTTATAGTGGTTTTTCATTCTAGACCCTGAAATACCTAGTTCAGTTACTAAGATGTGTACTGTATAGCTAGCTGAAGTTCTCTAATTGTAAAGAAGCAAAGGATTATTGAGAACAGATAATAAGCAACTATTGGCCACTAGTTGCAAGAAGTGGTGGCATAGATTATAAATATAATGAAGAAATAACCAACCGAGGGCTGCGTTTCTAGAATCTCAGAAAATTATTAATACATAATGTGGGTATGGAAAAATAGAATTATTGTTAGGGAAATACTATATTAGAGTATTATGAAATATATGTAATACCCAATAGAAAACTTTTGTACAAAATCCAGGATTTTTTAAAGTGCTCTTTTAAAAAAAAATAATCTGAGAAATATTTAAAATGAACTTCTGCAAGGCATTTGCCTAGTTATGTAAAGAATATGCAACATTTCTGCTTTTATTCTTCTGAATTAGTCCATTTGGGGGCTGAGCAATTTGAAGTATAAAATATATTAAACATTCCAGAGCTATCTAGGCCCTAACTATTAATTAAGTTTCAGTGACATTTTATACCTCACTGGGAATTAAATCTGAAACTGGAAAATACACATTTTGACCACAGTTCATGTTTCTGTAAATGTCCATAAGGTCTGTTCTATTCTCCCAATGCAGATCAAACAGCAAAATTGTGATTTACAAATTTAATTATGCAATTAAAACTTTTCAACATATTAATTTTTTTTAAAAAATGGGACTTTGCTAGCCATTAATCTATGATATTTTAATTTCACAGTAGTAATGATCCAATAGTAAAAAAGGGGAAAGGAACTTCTATGATTACTATTATCCTATGTTTACTCCTTGTTATTCAAAGTAGCAGGAGATACTTATTTAGCTGAAAGAGAACCATGTACTGTACCCAAGAACTGTCTGCTATATCCTTCCTATGAAAACAATGTCATTGTTCAATTCACTGATGCTTAAGATGTCAATATGTAGTTGATAAATCTCATATTTCATTGTTGAGCTTTTCCATGTTTATGCTTATTACATTCCATGTTCCTACTGCGATTCCCTTAACAATTTAGGATTTTCTTTTCTTGCCTGGCAGCATTAGTAACTAGAAGTTCTGAAGGCTTTTATCTAGCCATGTCATAAATACCATTAGTAATCCAAAAGAATCTCTGATTTTCCTCAGTAGTATGCTGAGTGCCATCCAACCTAAAGGGCCCATCATTCAGTACTACATTGTCAACCACTTGTCTGTTTTTGGTGTACTGTTGATTTCTTCCACATTATGGATGGTTGCTTTTACCATTGTCACTAAAGTGGTTATCTGCCTCCAGCATCTTCTGTATAGCTTCTGCCTGATATATGGATCTTCTTCCTTTAACTGGATAGCTGGGATGAGCTTCATACCTTGGCTGACTTTGCTGGGAGTATAAATATATGATGTATGTTATTGCTTCTTCACTCATCCTTTCCAGGAATCCTACCCCAACTCCTACCACAATACGTCAGCATAGCAGGATTTGAGGTAGAGCACAAGCCCATACTGGTATGTATTTAAAAAACCTTTTGAGCATTCCCTAAATTAACTATTTCATTGCCTGCCATATAATCTTTCTTTTAACAAGGCAGCATCTATTTATGCTTGCAGCTTTGTAACTATCCCTAAATCCTCTCCTGTTTAGAGTTAACCAAAAGCTTAGCTGGCAACTTTTCAGGCTTTTGCTCCTCTGGTCAAGTAGGAACAAACCCTTGAAATCTGGACCTCTCCTGTTTTCAGTAATCTTTCCTTTACCCTGGAACTCTTCAGTGGACTTAATTCACTCTGGAATCAGTAAATTTTCAATTTACTGAAACTGCCTAAATGCATCTTGGCTTCAGTAGCCTTTTTTCTTTCTCTCCAAAATGCTAGTGATAATTCCTCCTTTCTGTTAGGTCATCAGCCTGTTTTCACTTCCTGGTTTTAACGCATAAACTCCATTATGAATTGGTGTAGCTACTATACTTTCAGGAACAACTCTATGTAGTAGCAACCCATCTGTCTCATCATTCCAACAACTTTTTTTTTTGTAATCTCTTGAGTTTCATGAGGTGAAGGAGTCAGTTTTGCAGACATTTCTTCTTAGTTGTAACATCTAACTTAGTACTTTCAGTACAGGATTGGCCTTCTAGAAACTGGTAAAAGTGGATTACTGCACTTCCAGGGGATACTTGAGAACTGAAGAACTAAATTTATTACTTTGGTACTTATTTTTTATCTTCTATTTTAATTACAATGGTATGTGTCTTATATAGTCCTTGTTGACATAAACCTCCAGAGATTCTTGTAGATAATGGCTATGCATGCATATTATCTATCTATTTATATATATATATATACATACCACAATCTCAAAAAGCAGAAAAGCGTCATATGAAATATTTGAGCAAAGAAAGAAAAAATAAAATGCATTTTTATTATAAAAGAACTGTTTAGTACAAAATGTTATAAAAACCCTCTAGATATATCTTATACCAAATTGCTGTACAATAATTTAGGAAATGATATCACTATCAATAAGATTATTAAATCAAAATGACTTTAGATCGAGATTTCTCTCTCTGATCAAGTACTGTCCCATGTGTCTATACAAAAAAAGCGGGAAATCTTTTTAATGACTTTAGTTTTTTCAGGACTCTTTTCCTGGAATGAACTTCCATTCTTCCTATCAGAAATGGTTTCTTTGTTTAGTTCTAATACACTGGCTTTGAATTTTGTTATGTCCAAACATTTTCACACTGCGTATCTTCAGCCACTTAGTATGCAGCCTTTCAACTACTTTTGCTTTTTCTCAGGCTGTACTGAGATCTTCACTGATTCCAAAGAATCTGGAATTATATTTCTGAAGGATCAAAACTAGCAGATAGACCCTGGAAATCAAGGCTAGCTGAATATGAAGAAGGATCCATCATACCAACAACTTTTTGAACTCTGCTTGTGCTGGAGCCTCTGTAATTTCTTGCTTTTGCCACTCCTGTGCTACCTTGTGGGCTTCTGATGAACACTTTTTGGTGTTGAGCTTGCCATATGTTTTCCAGATAAGACACTGTCTGAGACTACAGTTCTCCATGTCAAGCTGTTATTCAATGTTTCATCAAGCTTGCGAGTCTCTGATTCCAGAACAGTTGCCTCAGGTTTCCTAGCCACAACAGCTAAAGAGTTTACAAGCTCTTGATGTAAATCTGAAAGCTCTTGATTTGTTTTGGTACAGCTGATGATATAATTCTGCTTCTGCTTCCGTTCTAGTGATAGCTGTGATTGTAGAACAAAAACCTAAAACAAGAACAAATGACATCAAGGACTAATGAATTATTTCCCTTTGAAGAACTTAATTTCTAATTTTCAGCACAAGGAACAGTATCTTATGTAAAATAAAACTGTTAGATTTATTATTTAACATATTTAATATTACTAATAAATTCTGAGAAAATGTTATGTGATCACTAATAATCAGCACTGACTTGATGGTGCACAATTAACATTTTTTCATAGCAATGCATTGTGCATTTAACAGCAAAAACAGTGAATCATTCAAATGACATGGATAAAAATATTTTGAATTTTTTTTTAAAAAAATCAGAATTTCTTAGAGAAGTACAAAATGATTTTGAAGATAAAATGTCCCAAACTGTTCTGATTGGGATTTTCTACTTTAAACTGTCCTTTAAGATCATTGCTTACAAAGATTATTGTGAATCTTTAAAAATGCAGTTACTATGGAGATGCAGCTCTCCAACAATGGAAGGTAAGAAAAGCAGTTCTAAGAGACGTAGTTCCAATTATAAACTACACACCTGTTTTCGTAACTCTGCCAGTTGCTTTTGGAGAACCTGGGTTTCTTTCTAGAGAAAAAGAGAGAGAAAACTCAATCAGCTACTTATCTTCAAGAAGTCTATTATTTACGAAAATTATTTATATAGCTTAGATTTTCTTTCAATTATTCAGGTTCAACCCAACAATTATAAACTTTAGTTAAACATAAAAGTAAAGGTTTCCCCTGTCCAAACATTTCCAAGTCTAGGGGGCAGTGCTCATTTCTGTTTCTCAGCCAAGGGAGGCAGCATTATTCAAAGACATTTCTGTGGTCATGTAGCCAGCATGTCTAAACATTGAGGTGCACAGAATGCTGTTACCTTTCCACCAAAGTGGTACCTATTTATCTACTTGCCTTTGCATGCTTTCATACTACTAGTTGGGCAAGAGCTGGGGCAAGTAATGGGAGCTTACTCTTCGTGCGGTGCTCGGGTCTTGAACCCGAGCGGTCTGCTTTCCAGATGACAAGCTCAGCAGTCTTTAATTGCTGAGCTATCGCGCCCCTAGTTAAACATAATACTATCTAAAAGCAAAAGGGAAGGAAATAATGGATAGTTTTAAGTGCAACTTCCGATAATAAAATATGCAAGCCCTTTAGAGCAGGGATCCAGGATATCTGAGGAACTGTCTCACCCCAAAGAAACTAGCCTGCTCCACCCATGCTGGCAGAAGGGGCATGCGTCAGATCCCATCATTAAGGAATTTGGGATGGCAGGGTCCAGACAAAGTACCTTTTCAGCTGTGGCTCCTGGGGAACATCGTGTTCCCCAAGGTGAGATCTGCATCCACCCTTTTGGTCTTCCGAAAGGACTTGAAGATACAGCTCTGTCGACTGACCTGCGATCCCAATGAGGGCGCATCATTCTGTAGGTGGCCAATGGATTAGATAACATCCTACCTCCTACCCATATGCACTTTGCTCCCTTCCTCTACATCTTGGTCAATTTAATTTTAACTAATTTTAAATTTAAGATCTGTTTGTTTTATGTAGCATTTTTATTTAATGATTGTAAGCTGCCCTTGGTGACATGGGTGGCATAAAAGTTTTATATGTATGTATGTATGCATGTATGTATGCATGTTCAAACCTTTGAAATGGAGAGAATCTTTTGTGAGCCGGAGTCAGCTTGTGAATATTCAGAATTTAGATGAAAGTCTCCGTAACTCCTTTTCAGTTTCCTTCGTTCATGTTCTACCTGTAATCGATAAAAGAGAGATAAAACTATTATCCTAAATTAGGTAAAACTGGCTAATACTGACTGCTGATATTGAGCAGATTACTGAAAATAAGACAAAAATACCAAGTACAAACACTGAATTGTGAACAACCCTAAATTTCTGAAAATAGGTAATGTGTAAAAGAATAGTCATCACCCAAAGAAATCAGTAAAACTTAGGAAGTCAGGAGAAAGAGTGAGCAGGTTTTATTTTATTAACTACATTGTGAGATAAGTTTGTGAACCTTTATAAACTCTAGTACTGTGATCTATAAGAGATTAGAGCTTTATCTAAATCCTGTTAATAGATAAAAATTCTAGTTAAACAACTCTGAAAACAGCATGTTGTATCATTCTTTATTGAATATATAAAGCAGATAGTTAGAGAAAGTTATGTGAAGCTTTAGATTTAAAAACACAGGCTCCCTCTTTCAACCAAGTATATATTGTGCCCATTGATATCTTCCATACATTGGCTTGGAGTTGTTTTGGCCCATTCCTCTTTGACTCACTGATATACTTGGGCTGTCTTGCATGAACTGCTTGCTTCAGGTCATACAACAACATTTGTGTTGGGTTAAATCATGGCTTTAGCCCTCCCATTCAAAAATGAATTTCTTTTGGTTCAGCCATGTTTTTACATATTTATTTTGTGTTTAGAACTGCTGTTCTTCAACTTATGCATAAATACCCTGACATTTTCCTGTAAAATTCACTGATATAATTCAAAATCCATTACTGCCTCAATCAACTGAAAGCAATTCATTACTCAATAATATTTATTTGGTCAATGACCAGCAAACTGAAAGCCATCGAGGTCTTGAGACTGCAAAGCATACTATCATACTTTCAACTGCCAAGTTTCATGTTTGAGAAGACGTTCTTTTGTTTCAGTACAGTATTTTATTTTCTGCAGATGTAATATTTCTCATTATTATCCCAAAGTTCTATTTGTGTCTCACTTGTCCGCAGAATTTTTTTCCATAGTCTGTAAAATGATCTCTGGCAAACTTGAGATGGGTAAGATAACAACATTAGACTTTCTCCATTTATTCTCTATCTATCTGACTGTGGATTGATGAGGTCCATAGTCTCCCATAATGGTTTTACAGTCCTTTTAAACATTGAGAACTATTTTTCTTAGGTGTACAAAGAACTCTTTTGATTAGGGCCTGACTCACTTCTATAAACCTGAAATGAAGGTGGTATATTTGTCTTTTTTTAATAGGGGAGGCCCCTCAAACTCACAATTCTATCATCTCATTAATTAAAACATATGACTCAATTTACCTCTTTATCAGAGCTTAGGGCTTCACATTACCTTTTTTATGAACACAGTAAAGGTTGACTCATTGTATTCAATAAAAACATAAGATTGCATTGTTTTACACATTCATTGTTTAATCAGAAGTTCTTTAATGAGAGAGTTTAATCATTAATTTGATCACATTATAGGACAAAGAACTACTTTACCCAATCACTGTATAATGAAGGCTAACATATGATTACATTGCACTGAAAAATAATGCTGACCTTAGTTATTTTACCTTTTCAGAAAAGCTTACCTCTTGCAATGCATCTCTTAATTGGGCATTGTGCTTCTCTAAACCATATTTATCATTCTCCAACCTGGCCACAGCTTGCTGCAGAAGTTGTAAACGCCTATACAAGAGTCGTTTTTCAGCAATCCATGTCAGCTGTCCCTCTTTTTTCAAAGCCTACATGACAGAAATGCAGTACAAAAGAAGAATATGAAGGTCAGGATACAAAAAGATAGGAGGCAGTCACTCACAAATGAGGGTGATTTTGTCCCATGGATGGTACATGATTTTTTCTGAAGAAACCTTAATATGTTGCTATTGTAAAGTTAGATACATTTATTTATTTATTTATTTATTTATTTAATTTATACCCCACCCTTCTCCTCATGGGACTCAGGGCGGCTAACAGCCTCATAAAAACTACAATACAAATACAATAATTAAAAGCCGAATTAAAAAGAAATATTTAAACAGGCCGATCATTAAAATTATCCTTAAAAATCCCCTAAAAGACCCCGCTAAAATTCCCTAGGCCAGACCCGCTTGTTGGAAAAGCCATGTCTTTAGGGCGCGGCGGAAGGAGGGAAGATCCGGGATCACCCGGATCTCTGGGGGTAGTTCGTTCCAGAGGGTGGGAGCTCCCACCGAGAAGGCTCTCCCCCTGGGGGTCGCCAGCCGGCACTGTCTGGCTGACGGCACCCTGAGGAGACCCACTCTGTGGGAGCGTACCGGCCGATGGGAGGTAACCTGCGGCAGAAGGCGGTCTTGGAGATATCCAGGTCCGATGCCATGGAGCGCTTTAAAGATGAGAACCAACACCTTGAAGCGCACCCGGAAGGCCACCGGCAACCAGT